>NW_012109663.1:106046-131616 GCF_000951045.1 Mandrillus leucophaeus | reverse complement strand
AGAGCTCTTGTGCACAGTGACTGGTTGGTAGGAATTACAAAGGCCTGGCCCCCTTACCTGGAATTGAGACACCTCTGAAGGGATATCCCAGCTCCACTGCTCCTCCTGCAATTGGCTGAGGTCCCTATTGTTTCCGCAGTTCCACTTCCCCTTCTACCCAGTTCTTCTTCCTTTACTTACTGCTTTCTTATCAGTGTTGTTCCCAAAAGCACTTCCTAATAAAGCTCCTTCACACAAATCTCCACCTCAGAGTCTATCTAAGACAATTGCTCTAAAGAAAAATATAGAGTACTATGAAAAAATACCGTAAGAAAATCTAATTTAGATTGAGGATGTGGAGCCTGAAAAGTCTCTCTGAAATGATATTTGAACCAAAATGAGGAACCACAAATAATGAGGGGAGGTTTATAATTAGAGGGAAGAGTATGTGTGGAAATCCAGACAGAGGTGGGAAAGAGCTTGTGACATGTTCAAGCAACTTAGACAAGTCCACTGTGGCATATGCATAATGGGGGAGGGGGTTGATAGGAGATGAGGCCACATAATAGGGAACATTTTAGCCTATGTCAAAATGAACTGCTTTATCCTAAATGCATGGGAAGCCTCTGAAGGATTTTGTGTAGGATAAACAGTGTATATATGTATGTTTTTGTTTGTTTGTTTGTTTGTTTGTTTGTTTTTTTAAGAGACAGGGTCTTGCTTGTCACCCAAGCTGGAGTGCAGTGGCACAATCATGGCTCACTGCAGCCTTGAACTCAGGGGCTCAAGTGATCCTCCTGTCTCAGCTTGAGTAGCTAGAACTACAGGTGCACCACCAACTCCTTACCTCAAGCAATCCTCTCACCTTGGCTTCCCAAAGTGTTGGGATTGCAGGTGTGAGCTACTGAGGCTGGCCTAGATACTAGGCAAATATATTTTAATATGATCTTTCTGGTTGCTCTATGGAGAATTGACTGGAGAGAGGGCAAAAGTGGAAGTAAAGCTGCTATGAGGGCTGCAAGTTGCAAAGTAGTAGTCAAAGCAGGAGATAATAGTGGCCTAGAATGGAGCTGTGACAGTAACCATGGAGAGAAGTGACTTAATTTATAAAATATTTAGAAGGAAAATGACAAGATCAAGCGAAGTATTGGAACGGGAAGAGAATGAGGGAGGGGAGTTAAAGAAGAACTTCGATTTTACAATACTATTTATTTGTTAGGATACATTGGTTGGGGGACCTTGCTTTTGAAGGAAGATCAAGAGTTCAATTTTGAAGAGCAAAGTTCAAGGTGCCCACGAGGCATCCCGTGCTTTGCAAGTAGACAGTTGAATATATAGGTCTACACTTTTGAAGAGGTGTCTGAGTCTGAGATACATATTTGAAAAATATTTGGCCTATAGAGGGTATTTGAAACTTGTGAATGAACATATTTGTCTAGCATCCCATTACAGATTAAAAAGAGGAAACAGCCACGGACTGAGCTGTGAGGGACTCCAGCATTTACTGAAGAACAAAAATAAAGCTAGGAAGGAGAAGCCACAGAGGTAGAGGAAAAACAACTAAAGCATATGTTGTTACAGAAGCTACATTTTTTAAAAGGTTAAGAAAGAGAGAGAAAGGGAAAGAGAAAGAGGAAGGGAGGAGTGGTTAACTGTGTCAAATGCAGCTAAGGGGTCAAGAAGAGAATTGCAGTGTAGTGGATATCTGTCAGTTCTGCCCAGGACCTGTTTCTATCTTTCCTTAACAACACTACCCGGGTTATTTTGCTTCATTTTCCTCCCCTTATCTACCACTCTGCAGCCCCTGCAGCCATATGTTCTGGGGAAGATTGAACCAATTCCCCTTGCTGTAGTGATTGGTTATCTGAACCATGGCCTACTAATCTGTGCATGCCACTTCCCTGTCCATGGGGATTCATTCAAGGATAGCATGCGACCTGGTGTGTGCTGGTAAAATGAAAACATAAAGGGAATTTTGCTGAAATCTGCTGGGGAAGAAGTCAGAGTGGCATGCAGATGTGAAACTAAGAACTGATTTAGCTATGTTGCCACTAGGAGAGGAGCAAGCCAGCTCTGGGATGAGTCTGGAATTGTGGAAGGCAGAGAGAAGAGCTTTTAAAAAACAAGTTGTTTAAGTGGGCCATCAACTCAAACCTAAAGCCCACCTCCCTTATGGACTTTCCAGTTACTTGAGCCAGCAGATCCTCTTTGCATTGGATTTGTCAAACTGAAGAATAGTGGTAAACTTAGCAAGCCCAGCCTATGCAGAATGGTGGGTGAAAAGGCCAGGCTTCAGTGGGCTGAAGAGTGGCTCCAAGGAGAGGAAGTAAAAACATGAATGTAGACATTTCTTTTGGTTGTAAAGAAATATAAATTCCCTAGCATGATATCCAGAGCCTGCCTAAATCTGGCCTCTTATCCACTTCTCCACCCCGACTTTCCATTATCCCTTCTCTCCTCCCCACACGCTCTATAACAGGCATATGGAGCTTTTTCTACAAAGTTTCCTAATATTCCTTTGCTGTTGCCTTTGCCTTCCTTGTTTGTATACTTAACCCTGATGTAGGTATTATTGTTACTAATGTCATTTCACAGAGTGACTTGACCAGCCAGATAGTCCAGCTCCTGAGGGCAGGCTCTTGCCTATATTTTCATTTTAAATAAATGTTTGTTGAACGAATGAATAAACGTATAGATGGCTGAATGAATAAAGAGATGATCAATATTCATGCCTTTAAATATCACTTCTATGCTGATGACTCCCGATGTACATCTTTACTCCTAAGTTCCCATTTGAGACTCAGACATAGATTTCTATTCTAGGTTTGGGATTGTAGGCAGCCCATTTCCATTTGGATGCCTGGTGTTACTACACATGCAGTATGTATACCACTGAATTGATTTTATTGTCTGATGAGAATGTGAGCTCCATGAGGGTAGGGACATTTTTTTCCTCCCTCAGAAACTTTGCTCTATCTCCCACATCTAGAACAAAGCTTCTTATGTATTAGAAATTGAATAAATATCTGCTGAATGAAATGACTTCACCTTCTCCCTTTCAGCTTCCCTGTTTCATCATTTTTTAGTTATAATAACTAAGGGTGGGGAAAGGTGCAAAGGGTGTGTGATTTGTTCCTCTTCACCTTCTATACTAATCAGTAACCAGCACCTTTTCATTTCTTCCCTACAAACTCTCTCTAGCCTCATATTCTGCCATTGCTTGGTCCTGCTGCCAGGAGCATAGCAGGGATGCTTGTCCTCGTGTATCTGCACAGGTGCAGCAGCCTCCTAATTCTCTTCTCTATCTCCGGGCTCTGCCCTTTTTTCAAAAAAGCTTGGTTTATTTCTATCATGGCATTGTTTTTTTATATTTAAATTTAATAATTAATTTTTATTTTTATTTCAATGTTTTTGGGGGCACAGGTGATTTTTGGTTACATGGATAAGTTCTGTTTTTAACTTTTATTTTAAGTTCAGGAGTGCAACTGCAGGCTTGTTACATAGATAGGTACACTTGTGTCATTGGGGCTTGTTGTACAGATTATTTCATCATCCTGGTGGTAAGCCTAGTACCCATTAGTTATTTTTCCTGACACTCTCCCTCCTCCCAGTCTCCACCCTCTGAATGGCTCCAGTGTGTGTTGTTCCCTTCTGTGTGTCCCTGTGTTCTCATCATTTAGCTCCCACTTACAAGTGAGAACGTGTGATATTTGGTTTCCTGTTCCTGCGTTAGTTTGCTGAGAATAATGGCTTCCAGCTCCATCCGTATCCCTACAAAGGACATGATCTCATTCTTTTTATGGCTGCAGAGTATTCCATGGTGTATATGTATACATTTTCTTTATCCAGCCTATCATTGATGGGCGTTTAGTTTGATTCTACGTCTTTGCTGCCATGAATAGTGCTGCAGTGAACATACAGGTGCAGGTGTCTTTATAACAGAATGATTTGTTACTGATAAGTTCTTTAGTGGTGATTTCTGAAATTTTGGTGCACCCATCACCCAAACAGTGTACACTGAACCCAGTATGTAGTCTTTTATCCCTCACCCCCTTTTCAACCTTCCCACTGAATCCGTAAGTTCATTATATCATTCTTGTGACTTTGCATCCTCTAGCTTGTGTTTAAAAACTGTATACTTTACAAGCGCCTGCTTGTGAGAATATGTAATCTTTGGTTTTCCATTCGTGAGTTACTTCACTTAGAATAATGGCCTCCAGTTCGATCCAAGTTGCTGCAAAAGACATTATTTCATTCCTTTTTATGTCTGAGTAGTGTTCCATGGTGTATGTATACCACATTTTTTTAATCCACTTGGTTAATGAGCACTTAGGTTGGTTCCTTATCTTTGTAATTGTGAAATGTTCTGGTATAAACATGCATGCACATGTGCCTTTTTCATATAACGACTTATTTTCCTTTTAGTAGATACCCAGTAGGGGGATTGCTGGATTGAATGGCAGTTCTGCCTTTAGTTCTTTAAGGAATCTACATACTGTTTTTCCTAGTGGTTGTATACTAGTTTACATTTCCACCGTAAGTGTAAAAGTGTTCCCTTTTCACCATATCCATGCCAACATCTATTGTTTTATGACTTAATTATGGCCATTCTTATAGGAGTAAGGTGATATCTCTTTGTTGTTTTAATTTGCATCTCCCTGATAATTAGTGATGTTGAGCATGTTTTCATATGTTTGTTGGCTGTTTGTATATCTTCTTTTGAGAATTTTGTATTCTTGTTACTTGTCCACTTTTTCATCAGATTATTTGTTTTTTCTTGCTGATTTCTTTGAGTTCCTTATAGATTCTGGATATTAGTCCCTTGTCGGATGCATAGTTTGCAAATATTTTCTCCCACTCTGCAAGTTTTCTGTTTGCTGATTATTTCTTTTGCTGTGGAGAAGCTTTTTAGTTTAATTAGGTCCAATTTATTTGTTTATTTTTGTTTTTGTTGCATTTGCTTTTGTGGTGTTAGTCATGAATTATTTGCCTAAGCCAAATGACATTGGTTTTTAATGTCACTTTTTCTGTCACCTCAGGAATATGACACATTTCCATCTGCTGGGGCTCACTATGGCAGCATTTCTCTTGGGGATAAGAATCTCAGGGATAAGTGTAAGGGTCTATTTAGATTATACCCAATAGCCAATGTTGATATGCTACTTTGTTGGGAGTGGTATCACACAGTCACCGCATCCTAGGTGAATTGGCTGGTTCACCCTGTGAAGTCCAAACAATTCTGCTTATTTTCCATATATTTAATAACCTTGAGAAATGTACCCCTCAAAACATCAGAACCCTTTTCTCTTCATACCTCTCAAAACATCTCAGAATGCAAGATGTGTTTAAAAACTGTATACTTTTAAAATTCTTCAATCCAAGCTCAATTTAACTGCCTCCCTCAAAAGGGAAATGCTGTTATTAATGTCTAATTTTGAGTAATTCTATTGTATAAAGTTAAAGTAAAAGGTAGGAAAGGAGAGAGGAAGGAAAGAGAAGAAAGGGAGGAGGGGAGAGAGGGAATGAGGTCAGGAGGCAAGGAGGGAGGGAGAAAAGACAAGACAGAAGGGAAGGAAGCAGGAGTAAAACATATGCTTCCTTAGGAATGATATTTAGCATGTAGATGTTAGCATGGATGTGTGGATTATTAAAATACTGAAATATTTTTATATCAATGGGTCAAGGCTGCCCTGAGCTCCCTGAGTGGTCCTCCACTTTGGCCCCTCTCCAGGTCCCTATCCTAACAATCAAGCAATTTAAGTGTTACTGTATGACACAGAGAGGGACTCCAGGCCCCTGCTGTCACTCCAGTGCTGGCACCTAGTCCCAACAGTCAATGCCCATACCTCTCCAGTGGTTAAATATTTTGAATAGCAGCCTTGTGTTTACCTGCCAGAATTAGCAAATAGCCCAAGTGTAGAGGATAGAGACACATACTAGGACCTTAAGTCACCTTACCTTTGATGTGGCAGACTCTTCTGGGATGAGGGGTGTGTCTGACTAGAAAGCAGCTTACATTTCTAGCCATAATATGGCTGCCTTTGCCTTCGATCTGAAGAGCAGATGTTGGGGGGTTGAGGTTCATGTTCATGGTGTGTTTATTTTCCCCTCTCCACTGTTGTCACAAAAGTTTTTGGGGTCTAACTTGATTGACCTCACTTCCAGATGTGCTCAGACCCTGAAATCACAAAATGACAAACATTCTGACAAGAGTTTCTTGTCATTTTCTTATATATCAAACATTTCTTCATCTTCTTTGCTTGAACTAAATTGTTTCTCGTGTTACAGCAATGTGAGGCTATTTTGTTTTCAGACCAAATTTTTGTAAACATTGAAAAGCATAGGCATGGGTGGATCATAAAAAATTTACCTAGAGGAAAATCAAAGTGTTTGATTTTGAAATATTTATATTATATTTATAAAAAGCATAGGTATATTCTGTTTTTAATTTCATTTGAGCTCACTTTGTTGGCTTACCAACAAAAAATGTTTTACATGATTATCAATTTTGATACAGTAAATTTAAATGATGACTTTTAAATACAATACTCACAAATGCACTTTACATTGAATTAATTTTAAGTAAAGACTCTTCATACTGTACTTATAAAACCCAGCATCTTAAAATGTGTATCATCTTCTCAGAGAATGGTAAAACCTAAAGGAGGAAAAAAGTCCAAAAGAGTGATATATCTAGAGATGATAAACCAGAGAACCTTTGCCATATTGTTGTTTGCAATACTGAGTAACAGTTAACATTTTTAGACACCTATGGTGTCATAGACCTGGGAGATTAAAGATAATGTTATGTATCTTGGTGAATTCACAACCATGTGAGAAAAAACTTTTCTGGATTAAGAACATGGAAAGTTGTTATTTAAACTTTCTTGAGAATAGTATACGATTTTGAAATCTAAGAAGGATGATTTTCTGGTGCCTGTTGCATTTTTTCTATCTTACATGGAAATCTTATTCATTGTAGCAGAATTGGGAAATACATGTTTTATTTATAACCATGGCAGAGATTTTTTGGGTTAGAGTAATTTGCAGAGTTTAAAACATGTTCATGTTCTAGAAATTGATCTCAGGATTTTGTTGGGATGGATGCTTTTAGATCATTGACTGTCTTTTTAGACCAAAGCAATCTATGTTTAAGTGCTTCATGCTATATACTTAGAGTGTATGGTGTATAAATTCCCAGCCTTGTTGCCACAGAACAACTGGTTTTCAGGAACTTCAGTTTGATATACATAAATACTAAAATTATCCTAGGTTGGGTAAAATATATGTAGATATTAAATCCAGAAAATATCTATCTAGCAATAAAAAGTGTATTTTCATATTGCTCTTTGTGAATATCATAGTGAGGAGCTAGTTCTGACCTCTTTGTTTAAATCACACTTTAGACTTATTCATTCTTTTGGTGTGGGGCTTTTTGTACAATTGAGCCAGTAAATTTGCTTTTTACTTGTATTGAGGGGAAAGGAGTACAGCAGGCAATTTGGAGAGTGAAAAAGACATTAAACCAGAAATTTAAAGATAGGATTCATGGTCCCAGATTCGCCACTAACCAGCAAAGTGACCACAGATTAATTGTTTTATTGCCTAGATTTCAGTCTGTTTATCTATAACCTGATGAAATTGACTTAAATGTTAGCTGATATTATTCAGTTAATCTATATATCTCTGTCCCACATCAATTCTCTTAGATTAAAGGGTGGTGATCCACTTTAAATTTTGAAAAAAAAGTCAACAAGAAAACAATGTGTATTTCATTTTCTTAAAAGAGACTTATTTGGCTTTTACATACTCTTGAAAAAAGAATGAACTTGAAGACTATTAACTAAATCATACCTAAAATTTTAGAACATTATTCTAATGATGATTTTAAAATTATACCTGAGGACAGTATTAAAAGCAGGTGACTTGCTTACAGGAACTCAAGTCTGTTGATACCCTCCCAGCCTTGTAATATGTCTAGACTGAGTTTTTGTTAATCTCCTTAAATCTCTGCACTTAAGCTAGAAGTTTTTAGTTGGTAGAGACAGACCAATCTCGAACGCTTCCAAAATAATACAGCTGTCTTCATCCAGTTTCTCACACTCTTTCTCCAAGGAGCCTATGTGGCTCCCTGGTTGTCAAGATATGTTACATAGCTTAGTAACGTGGTAACATTCCTTAGAAAAATCTGAGTTCTAGAACCTCTCACCTACTATTCTCAGACCTCTAGTTACTCACTTGACAAAACCATGTGGCCACAAATGGCTTTCCTCAATTTTGAACATATAATAGAGTTAAATCCAATGCAAGATAAAGAAAAAGAAGAAAAATAAAACAAAGAGCAATATAAATCAAATTTATAATTTTTCCCACAATTCTGCTTAAAGAATAGTTATGATATAACCAAACTTAGCTTAATCCAAAACCAACGGGGAGAAGGTATACATGCTTTTAAGGAGTTTCTAATAATTGTGAATGGAATACACTGCTCTGGTAGTCAGGATGTCTGTGCTAATGACCTGTTCAACAGCCATGAAAAAATATTGAAATGTTAATGAGAAGTCGTAGAGAAACATACACGCATGTACATGTGGTGCTTCACAAGACTTTTCAGAATACACATGATTTTGAATTTCTGAATTACAATCTCTGAAAGCAATATAGACAATTTCTGAAAGGCAAATACTAGCTTAAAACAATGCAAGGATAGAGCCTAATTGGTCTGTTTTCTTGACTGGCCCAAGAATTAAAGGCTTAATTGCCTTTACCTATAACCCATTCTTATGCCCTATGCCTCCCTGTTTTACTGTAGTTTATGGGGGATTTTATGGGAGATCTAATTGACTTTCTAAGGTAATTTTTATATTTTGAGATTTTTAGTTTTCACTTTGTATCAGTTGAGAAACTTTTTTACACAGCTAATAACAGAGAGCAGAAATCGTGTTTTAAGTAAGATAGAAAACATGTATTTCTTCCTCACATGAAAGAGTTCAACCGTCTAGGGTTGCTATGGAAGCTTTATGAAGCATCATTATGGACCTCGACTTCATCTGTGTTTTAGGTCCATCTTTCTTAATATTTGGCTTCCATTTTTGAAATTATCCCTTATTCAAGATGGTTCCTGACGTTCCAGTCATCCAAGATGGATGCTATATTTGCACATATCAAATCTGTGCTCCAAGCAGGAAACAAGAGGAAGGTTGGAGAGGTAAGGGCTGAGAAGGGCACATGCTAGCTATCTGCTCTCTTTGTAAGAGCCTTCTCATGAGTCTCAGACAATAATCTAGGTTGCATTGACCACTTATAGCCACAAGGAAGGATAGAAAATGTAATTTCTCAACAGGGCACACTGACATCCCATTCTAAAACAGGGGCTCTAACAAGAGAGGGAGAAAGTGTATATTAGGTTATAAAAAGCAATCTCAACCACAGATCCTTACATTAATACCTAATTCTGTGTAGGAGAAGTCTACACTCTGTGTGCTGTGCTTTCCCTTAGAGAGGGCCACTAGAGATCAACATGTACTTGGCTATGTAACTATGTTATTTTCTGTTTATGAAGCCCCATGGGGAATTTTCTTGTCTCATTACTAGGAAAAAAAAATGATTCAACTGGGTTGTTTGCATTAATTCTGTCAGAATAAAAAAGACAGGGGTTGCTCTGCTGCACTTCTCAGGGTAGCACAGGTATCCTTGTTGCCTTGGATACTCTATTATTTTAGCAATTAAAATAGATGGAGAGTTTTTTTTGGAATATGTGCATATATTTATGAATGGTAATTAGTGATTTTTAAACATTATCTGGGGGTCATGATAAGCAGGAAATCCACAGGTTGTTCATTGCCCACAGATATTTTGAAAATTGTTATGGACTGAGTTGTGTCCCCCAACAAATTCATATCTTAATCTCTAACTCCCAGTGTGACTGTATTTACAGATGGGGCCCTCAAGGAGATGATTAAGGTTAAATAAGGTTATAATGGTTGGACCCTAAGCTTATAGGACTGGTGTCCTTATATGAAAAGAAAGAGACACCAGAGCCCTCTCTGTCTCCTTGCATGAGCTGGCCATGTTAGGACAAAGCATGAAAGGGACATCTATCACCAGAAAGTGGCCCCTCACCAGACATTCAATCTGCCAGTGCCTTGATCTTAGCCTTACCAGCTTCCATAACTGTAAGAAATAAGTTTCCATTGTTTCTAAGCCACCCAGTCTAGGGTATTTTGTTATAGCAGCCCAAATTGACTAAGACAAGGCTTCACCAAAAACTAAGCCTGCCAGTACCTTGATCTTGGATTTTCAGCCTCCAGAACTTTGAACGTATAAATTTCTGTTGTTGAAGCCACTCAGTCTATTGTACTCTGTAATGGCAGCACAAGTTGACTGATACAAGTGTAAATATGCAGGATACTCTGTAAGGTCTGTTCTTTCCATGAATATTCAGCGTGGCCACATCTCAGAGCTGTGAACTAGTTAGGCCTATTCACTTTGATCACCTAAAATCTTTCTCACTTTGCGTTTACTATAAAAATGTCACAGGTATCTGATTAACATATGAGAAAGCAATGTAAGTGATTTCTGAAAGGAAAAGATGCTAATTTAACATAATGGAAGAATAAAATTTAATTTCATCTGGTACCTTGACCACCTATATTCTGTTCTATCAATTTTGAAAGCATATGATTCAGTTTTGAATTTGTAACAAATATCTACAATCACAGAAAACAGTACTTTTCACTCTGTGATCTGTAGAGCACAACAAAAATGCTGACACAAGTGTCATAGAAAGAATTCTACAATGGCCACCAAGACCTCCCCCGCATGGTGTACATACTCTGTGTTATTGCCTTCTCTTGAGTGTGGGTAGACCTATTAATATGATGAATATCACTCCTGCAATTAGGTTGCATTTTCTGGCAAGGATGAAGAGATTTTACAGGTATGAAGTCCCTAATCAGAATGACTTTGAGTTTATTAATCTCTGTAAATCAAAAGAAAATTATTTTGGCCTGTCCCAACCTAATCAGATAAGCCCTTTAAAGTAAGATTTAGGCCTTCCCCACTATCAGAGATGCTCCCTTGCTGACCTTAAAGAAGCAAGGTATTACGAGTTCTAAAGCTGGGAGGAAATGAACCTGCAAACAACCATGAGAGTTTGGGAGAAGACCTCAAAAGAAGACCCACAGCACATACCTTAATTGCGGCCTTTTGACAGTTCTCATCCAGCCTTTTCCAAAGACTTCCTGTTAGTCATGCCTTCCTCTAAGAATATGAGTAACTGAAAACTTCAAAAGAATTAAAAAGAAGCTCTTCAAAAAAGGTGAATACACCCTTAGAGTTCTCTTCATGGGTTAAAATCTGGGTTCATATTGGATAGGTAGAAAATATAAAGCTTCAGACCAGGCATGGTGACTTATACCTGTAATCTCAGTGTTTTGGAAAAGTGAGGTGGGAGGATTGTTTGAAGCCAGGAGTTCAAGACCAACCTGAGCAACATAGCAAGACCCTGTCACTACATAAAATTTTTAAAAAAGAAAATATAGTTTCTTGTTAGAAGAGCACTGTAGCAAAACTCCTAAGCCCAGTTACTTACCTTGTTATTGTCCAGTCATAGCCAACCCCATATGATCATCTTAGAGCCTCCTTTGGCAGGCATAGGCGTCCCTGTGGCTTATAACATTCTCTGGCTGATAACATTGACTTTCCTGTTCTTCTCAGGAATTATGTAATTAGATGGATTAAGATTATCTCTAGAGTCTCTTCTGTCACTATGATTTGATTTTGTTTTCTTCTGTGAGGTAGAAGAATATTATTTTCAGACACAAAAAAATAAAAATACAACAAAAGGTGCCTTTGAAATTTGTAATTCCTTGATATCAAAAGATGATGGAACAGGAAGTTCTAAGCCCTTATCTCCCTACAGAAACAACGAAATACTTAACAATGATAAGTTAACAATGATATGCAGAGCAAAATACCTTTATACATATTTCAGATTGCAGTTAAGAAGTACCCCCTGATGAGCAAAAATACTGATATCGGCCACACTGAAATGGGTTGGAAGAGCAATTTACTTTACCATCAGCCCCTCCCCCAATTTGGCACAGCTCTGCGCTGGGAGAAATTGCCTCAGCTTGTGGATGCTCCATTTAGGAGTAAAAAGAGAGTGCAGCATATATTCATCATTCCTGGCATTTTGGCCCAGTGCCCAAGGGACTTCTTTCTGCCCTGCCTCGCTCAGAACACTTAGAGAATCAGAATAGTTTAAATTCCTAGGGGAAGTCAAGAATAAAGAAAAGAGGTGAGTAGTTCACCGCAGCTGGCACAATTCTGCAAGATTGGGAAAAGATACATAACCCTTAAACCTCTTCCCCAGGAGGGAAGGAGGGAAGTGAAGTATACATATCCCTAGAAAAAAAATGAGAGGCTCCCCAAATCTCTAGCTAGGCTGATTGGTGAAGGGCTTTCCATGTTGAACTCAGGCCTAACGAATGGGAGAGGTGGACATTTCTTCAAATATACAGACATCAACACAAAGCTACAAGAAATACAATGAGTGGGACAACTATGACACAAACAAAGAAGAAAGAAAAGCACTAGCAACTGGTCTTGAGAAAAGAGAGATCTGTGAATTGCCTGACAATTCAAAATTCTCATTTCATAAAAACTCAATGAGTTATATATGACAATGCAGATAAACAACTAAATGAAATCATAAAAATAAAACATAAACAAAATGAGAATATCAAAAACTATAAAAAAGAGCCAAACAGAAATTCTAAAGATAAAGAATATAAAAATTGAACTGAAAATTTTACTAGAGGGACTAAACAGCAGACTAGATCAAGCAGAAGAAAGGCTCAGTAATTTTTGAATACATGTCATTTAAAATTATCCAGTCAGGCTGAGCATGGTGGCTCATATCTGTAACCCCAGCACTTTGGAAGGTTGAGGCAAGTGGATCTCCTGAGTTCAGGAGTTTGAGATCATCCTCGGCAACATGGTGAAATCCTGTCTCTACCAAAAATACAAAAAATTAGCCAGGCATGGTGGTGCCTCTGTGATCCCAGCTCCTGAGTGGGAAGGAGGTGGGAGAATTGCTTAAACCTGAGAGGTAGAGGCTGCAGTGAGCCAAGATTGTGTCACTGTACTCCAGCCTGGGTAACAGAGTAAGACCCCTTCTCAAAAAAATAAAAAATTTTAAAAAGTATCCAGTCATAGGAACAAAGGTAAAAAGAATGAAAAAGAGTGAAGAAAGACAAAGGGATTTATGGAACACCATCAAGCAAATTAATATATGAATTATGAATGTCCCAGAAGGAGAAGTGAAAAAGAAAGAGACAGAAAGCTTATTTAAAGAAATAATGATTGAGCCAGGTGTGGCAGTGGATGCCTCTAGTCCCAGCTACAAAGGAGGTTGAGACAGGAGAATGGCTAGAGCCCAGGGCTGTAGTGTGCTATGATTATGTCTGTGAAGAGCCACTGCACTCCAGTCTAGTTAACATAGCAAAATCTCATCAAGAAAGAAGGAAGAAAAGGAAAGAAGGAAGGAAGGAAGGAAGGAAGGAAGGAAGGAAGGAAGGAAGGAAGGAAGGAAGGAAGGAAAGGAGGGAGGGAGGGAGGGAAGGAAGAAGAGAAGGGAAGGGAGAGAAAGAGAAAGAAAGAAAAAGAAAAAGATAGAGAAAGAGAGAGAGAAAGAGAAAAAAGAAAGAAAGAAAAAGAAAGAGGAAGGGAGGGAGGGAAAGAGAAATAAAGAGAGAAAAAAAGAGAGAAAGAAAGAAGAAAAGAAAGAAAGAAAGAAAGAAAGAAAGAAAGAAAGAAAGAAAGAAAGAAAGAAAGAAAGAAAGAAAGAAAGAAAGAGAAAAAGAAAAGAGAAGGAAGGAAAGGAGGGAAGGAAGGAAACGGAATGGAGAAAGAAAGTAGAAAAACAAAGAAGGAAGGTTGGTTGAAAACTTCTAAATCTGGAGAGGGAAATCATCATCCAGACTAATGAAGTTCAAAAGATCCCAAACAGTATAAACCTAAGCAAATCCACACCAAGACACAATATAATCAAATTTTCAAACGTGAAAGAGAATACTGAAGGCAGCAAAAGAAAAGTGACTCATGATGTACAATGCAGCCTCCATAAGCCCATCAGCAGATTTTCCAGGAGAAACTTGCAGACTAGGAAGGAGTGGAATGATATATTCCAAGTGCTAGGGGAGTTTGTTATTTTTCCCCAAGATATCAGATTGCAGGCATTGTTAGCTTGCCTCTCCCACTTGGAAAGACAAAATAGTGTGTAGAGATTCACACATGAACTTTCTTCCAAGAAGCAAACACGAGAACGTCATAAGAAAATTGAAAGTCACAGACTATTGAAAGCATTGGGCTGTAGCTTACACTGTGAGCCAACTAGAAAACTGTAAGTCCCCAGAATGTGAGAAGGGGATAGACTACCTCTGGAACATACACTCCCACTGGGAAACCTGGCAATCCAGGCCATGGAGAAAGGTCTTAACTCTACCCAGTGCTGGAGCTGACTTAGTGAGTGGTGGGGAGTATATGAGAAGAATTGGCATTAGGACAGGCTTTATATTCATTTTCAGTCTCCAGCAGGGGTGGAGGGAAGCCATTCCTGATCCTACCTCACAGGGGATCTTGCAGAAATCTACCAGCTAACTCAGGTGGCGGTCACAGGTAGAAAGAAGCTCCCAACTGCAATTCATGATATGATCTTCAGTGGAGACAAACCCCCTTGGCCAGAACTGAGGTTTGAGTGGGAAGTGTGCTGCAGCTACAAGCACAGGAGCTGGGCGCCCCTGCTTCACAGGCAAACAAGGAGAGGCATGGCCTAAAAACCATGGTTGCCGTCTCCTTGGGGGAAGAAATATGACCTGGGGCAGTTTTGAGTTCTGAGCACAGTCTATGTGGAACCTAGCAGGCTGCTGCTAGTGGAATGCTGCAAGTGTGAGACTGGCCTTGCCTAGTGAGTGGGAGCTGGGTGGAGCTTATGGCCACCTTCTACTCTCCAGTCTCCATGTGGACTCTTCTGTACAGTAGAGGCAACTGTGCTCTTCCCTGGAACATTACTCTGATGGCTAGAGAACTGCTCTACAGTCACCAATGGGACCACTGCTTTTGCTCACATGTGGAGGGCAGAGCGCAGACTTGCATGACCCAGCTCCCACCTGCCTTTGCCCTTCTAACTACCCTGGCAGCTTAACATAAAGGACAAAAACCTTTGTGGGTTCTGTGTGGCCCCATCCATTTCCTAAGTCACCAGAGTACATCTTCTGGATAACATAAGGCAAACACAAATCCCTCTGCTACCACTGCAGCTGGTGCTTCTTTACAAGCGCCATCTCCTGGCTGGAGGCCAAGTGCCGCAGTTCATTACAGTCTCTACAGGCACAGTGACAGTGTGCAGGATGGAGAAAATTTGTGTGTGACCTCAGCTATCACCATTGCCTGTATCATCCTGGCTAACCAAGAGGTCCTGAGTCTGTCCACGTGACCAGTTCCTTACTAATACAACTGACATTTGAGAAAGCCAACAATACAGTAAGGCAACTTGTATTCAAGAAATCTCACAAACTCTATGTCACTCCGCTGCCACCCTTTTCAGAGCTGGCGCTGATACCCACTGCTGGGCACCCTGAATACAGATCACATCACTGGACCCCTTACAGACATTCCCCAACACTGCTCTGGAGTGTGGCAGCCCCACTGGGCAGCTAGACCCAGAAGAGCAGCAACATTCACAGTAGTCTGGCTCTAAGGGACTCCCACTCCTAGGGGAAGAGGAAGTGCACCACATCAAGGGAGCACCTCTTAGGACAAAAAAAAAAAAAAAAAAAAAAAAAAAAAATCCAGATGGTAGGCCTTAAGTTCTAGAATTTTCTACTTGTGGGAAGTTTCTTTCAGCAGAGGCAGAAGTGCAGTGCTGGGCTCGGTGGAGAAAATCTGCAGCTCCACTCCAGCAATGAGGCAGTCCTGAAGGGTCTTGGAGAATGGGACTTCTTTTCCCCCTCATCCACTACTGCAGATACAGCTGGGGCTCCTCCCACAGGAGCTTGGCATGGATGTGTCTGTAGACGGCCTTTCTGGAACAGTTCAGGGTGTCTGCAACCTCACAAGAGGAGTGCCTTCCAGGTGCAGGCTTGCATGAGGGCTAGAGTCACACTCCCTCTCTACATGGAACATCGGCATTCTTGCAAATGAAAAGAGGTGCCTGCCTGCTCTGAATAGCCATGACACTGCATCAGGAGTGTGACTGCCAGATGGATTGCCTTCCTGCTGAACTGAAAGGGGAGCTGAGGTGGCTCCCTCCCTTCCCCTGAAAAGACCTTAGTGCATTTCACAAAGAGCTCCCCCAGCTGTCTCTATCAAAGCTGGGACCTCTGCCCACGATTGGGTATTGGGTTTGCCAACCTGTGTTAACCACAGCTGGTTTTAACCCATGGATACCTCCCCTCCTGGCCTGAAGCCCGAACTTTTCAACCCAGTAAATAAAATGCTGGGGGAACATAAATAAACAAAGTACCTACCACTGGAGGATGAGATAAGCTTCAAGAGACCTCTGCCATTCCAACCACACAGGACACAGTGAACCTGCACACAAACTAAGCACATTACTACTACAACCAGCATCTGAAAAGCCACCATACAAAGATTCTATATAACCAAGGAACTCGTTTAGAGTCTCCACCCCTGAAAGCACCCAGAGCTGAACTAGGTTACCATAAACTAAAAACATTAAAGTAACATCCTCAAGGGGGAATTTTTTTAAAAAATCACAGACAAATACAAAAGAACCTGGGTCCTCACATTTAACCCTCTATCTTGAGCACACTATGGAAAATTAGCTCATTGGATTAGCTAGTTAAGATCTTGGAAAGGACAAAGACTTGTTGAGACGTAGGACCAATTGGTTTTGAGTAGTCATCTGACACAATGGGAAAAGGCTGGGGAAAATGGCATTAAACCTGGATAACTAGGTGAAAGGAGAGAGGGGATTGCTTGAGGAAGGCACTGCACCCTAGGAGTGGATGGGGCAGGCTGACACAGGCTGGTGTGTGTAGTGCGTGTGTTCTTTCTCACACCAGATAATGAGCCTCTCAATACCAGGTCCTGTGTCTTACACACCTTCGTATTCCTTGCTGTGATCTACACACAGCAGTACCGCACATACTGCATGTCAGTTAGTTGAGGTCCTGAAAAGGGAATGTCCTAAAAAAGACTCTGATAAAAGGAGAAAGATGGGGGAATTCTGAGATAGACAGGGCAGTGGGAGAGGGGTCAATTTTGAAACAAGAAGAAAGGGAAAGGCCTTAATAAAAGAATGGAAGAGAAAGAAAAAGAACTGACAATGACAGAAATAGAGGTAGAGCAGAGACTGAGATCTGGAAGAGTCAGTTAGTGGACAAAGAGAGAGAAAGCAAGGAGAGTGTAGATGTGGTTGTTGGATCAGTGTGCCCCTTAGACTGTTGCCTCAGAGGGGATAGAAATGGAACCCACAGCAAATAGTTGTCACTCATGGTGCTTAATCTGTATGAAACCTTTTACCTCCATCATAACATCTACTTTTTAAAATATCTTATGAAGCACCTATTATCTACATTGTAGAGATTAGAAAACTGGCACTCAAAGAGGTGAAGTAATTTGCCCTTATAGCAAATGCATTAAACTGAGCTTTACCAGATTCCAAATCCAGTGTTCTTACCGGTGACAAGTGGACAGTGAATTGCTGCCAGACCCATGCGTCCAGATTCTGCTGTGGTGGAGAGAATTGACCATGCTGTCTGAATACAGCTCTGAGAGTACCTCCCGAGGGTAGTGCAGGGTTTTTTGTGACTTACAGCTTTCTCCTCCTGCTAAGAATCCTATACAGTAAAGAGCAGGGCCATCAGAGTGAGACATTGGAGCTTTGATTCTGCCAGTTACATGTGACCTTTGACTTCAGCACTTGGCCACTCTGCATCTATTTTATTATCAGGAAAAGAAGGATCTGAGAGGACCTATTTCATTGCATTGGCTGCAGAGAAGCCAGCATTTGTAAAGTTCTTAGCACATAGCCTGCTCAACACAGGGCCACTACAAATATTATAAACTTTTCCCCCCATAGTCTGTAGAAGGAAGTCAATAGGCTCTGTGGGGGCTGCAGGTTTGGGAAGGGAACCTAGGCACCTGAGTTTAGGTCAGAGCACAGTGAATAAGACCAAATTAAAGGGAAAATGTGTGGAATGCTGTAGCCAGTTTGGGTTTTGGGATAGACCAAGAAAATGTGCTTACATCTAAAACCAAGTTTGACAAAGTAGGAAGAGTTGAAGTAGATATTGAGAGATATCTAATCTAATCTTGTGGGAGAGGTTGGAAAGTGCCTCTTCCAATTATATTGTGGCCAGACAGAATACAGTGGGTGGGATCCTTAAATGCTTCTCCTCTTTTTCTTATTGTATTGTGTCTGACTTCTTTAGCTTTATTTGTAAAATTTACCCCTGCTGTTGGGGGCAGTTTTAGTTGATTTTAATTTCTGCATAGTATCCCATTATAGAATATACCATAATTTGTGTATTTATCCATTCTCATGTTGATGGACATTTGGATTGTGTATAAATTTGGCTGTTATGAATAATATTTCTATGAAAGTGTTTGTGCATGCATTTTAAGTGGACACATATTTAGAAATGGATTGCTAAGTCATAGGTTGTGTATCTTCAATTTAGTAGATAAGGCCAAAAGTTTTTCAATCCAGTAGTATCAGTTGATGTTCCTGTTAGTGGTGTAAGAGGATTCCAGTTTTTCCATATCCTTACAAACAATTGGTATTATAAGTCTTTTTAAATTTTAGACAGTTTAGGTGGTGATTAGTGGTATCTAATTGTGAATTATAGATTTACAGTTTTTACTTATTTGAAATATAATTTGCCTATAAAACTCATCTTTTTACAAGTGCACAGTTGAATAATGAGTTTTGACAAATGTATTCAGTCATATAATACCACTACAATCAAGATATAGAATGTGTCCTTTAATGCATAGTTCCCTCCCTTTCCTTGGCAGTAAGTTCCCTTCCCTCATGTCTATGACCGTTCAACCACTGCTAGGACTGAATGTTTGTGCTCCTTTAACATTCGTATGTTGAAATTCTAACCCCCAAGGTGATCACGTTAAAAGGGGCCTTTGGAAGGTGATTAAAACATAAATGGATTAGTCCCCTTATAAAAAACTCCAGAGACATCCCTTGTCTCTTCCACCATGTGAAGGTACAGCAAGAAGACATCAACTATGAAGTAGAAAGTAAGCCCTCACTACACAATGAATCTGCTAGCACCTTGATCTTAGACTTCCCAGCCTCCAGGACTGTGAGAAATTAATTTCTGTTGTTTATAAACTACTCCATTTATGGCATTTTGTTATAGTAGCCCTAACCAACAAGGACAACCGCTAATCTCTTCTGTTCATATGATTTTACATTTTGAGAATATTATACAAATGGTTTGTAACTTTTGGATATGGCTTCTTATATTTTGCATAATATTTTGGAGATTCATCTGTGATGCTGATTATATTGTAGTTATCTCCCTTTTATTGCTGGGTAGTATTCCATTGTTGGGATACACCACAATTTGTTCATTCATATACCAGTTGATGAATATTTGAATTGTTTCCAGTTTTTTATTATGATTAATAAAAGTGTTATGAGCATTTTTGTGCCAGTTTTTGTGTGGAAAGTATGTTTTCATTTCTCTTGGGCAGATACCTAGTAGTAAAATTGCTGTGATAAATTTGCATGTTATCTGCTCTTTGGAATAGGAAACTGCAGTAGAAGTATATCTGCTCACTTAAATGTTTCCTTAATATTACTATTGGCAATGACAAAACCAAGTACATAAAATATACATATCATTTTATTTAACATACTAGCTTACATACAAGGCATCTATGACCTAGACAAATCCAGGGACTTATACAAGGTGACAAAAACCTTGTCAGAGTTGAAATTCCAACTAAGGCTTATTGAACTAACACTCATATTTTATTCCCAGTCTCTGTTCCACACAGGGAGTAGTTGTTGTTCAGATTCCTGCAGATTGATTTAAAGTATCAGCCAAATCAATAATGGATGTAAAAGTGCTCTGCAAATGATAAAGCAATATGCAAAGTTTGATGTTACTGTGACATGAAGAATTTGATTAGAGGTGCCAGATGATACAACAACTCAACAGACTTGGCTGCAGAGCACAATAAAGCTGTGAGGGAAGCATGGTTAATGATTAAGAGCATGGACCTTATAATTAGACAAACTTGAATTTGAATCCTGCCTCTGCTTTGTACTAGATGTCTGGTCTTATAAAGTTATGTAAACCCTCTTTGGGTTAGATCTTCGCTATATACAGGAAAATAAAACCTGTTGGATGAGGATTCCATGAAGACTGAAAGAGATAATATTCAATGGCTAGCACAGAGAAAACTCGTACTTAGTATATAACAATATTTACTACTCGTTGATTCTTTTGAATGAAATATTTTTCTAAGGAGGAAGTAGATTAACTGTTCGCAAGTAGCATATATCAAATTTATATTTATTCAGATCCCTGCAAAGACATGAAATCAGAGGAAAGGAAACGTAAGCACTGCTGGGAGCCCTTTAACCTTAAACCATTTTAGTTATCCTTTTAATTATGAGTTACTGTATGGGAAGGCTTAGTTGATAACCACTTATGAACAAGAATAGAACATAGATTATGGACTTGGAAAGAAGAATCAAAAAGGTATGAGCAGTTTTAAAAGGGAGCCCTTGGCCTCTTTCCCACTGTTGATTACTGTTAGTTTTGAATCCAAACGTCTTCTAGGTCATTTTTATCATATTTGACAGAGGTTGCCTATCATTTACTAGTAGTGTGACATAGGGGAGTAACATATGAGCATTCAATCAGTTTTAACTACAGGTGTTGAGAGTGTGGGTGAGTAGTAAAGGGACCTGGATGAGAAAACTGACACTATAGATAGATGGAGCAATTTGGCAGCCCTTCTGCTCAATGAATATCTGCCTTAGAGTGAGAGTGACAGGAGAGATATGAATCTGTTTTTTACTGAGCAGATCTCAGTTACCTTGCAGCTCCCATGGGGCAATCCTCTTGCTTCATTCCTTGATTCTAGTGTTTAAAGATCAGTAATTGTTTTTTGTAACATGATCATAAATAGAAGTTAACTTCATGATCTTTGTGCTCAAATGAAGAAATAGAAAATCTGTTTCAAAACTGGTAGAAAATTAGCTCTTAATAAACTGAGAAACTGAATATCTGAATACTATAATTTATGAATGATTTAAAAGAATTTCAAGGGTGGTTCTGACTTTCAAACATATTCACTGCTTAAGGTATATCTTCATTGTAGATCAAAGACAGAATCCACATTATAAGATTCTCCTACATTGTGTGGTACAATTTGTGTGAATATAATGTATTTTATCATAGCAGCTTGCTGTAGTTTAATCAGCCTACTCATAAACTAACATGAACCCACATGATAATATCATTCATTATCTTTTGATGCCTTCCAGTTATTGAATGCAAGGCACTTGCGGTGTGGGAACCAAACATACCCATTTATATTGAGGAGCTGAGTTGCCCATCTCAAGGATCATGATATTCAAATAGAGACATAGTGCATACTGCATATCTGAGGACTAGGCTGGACCATGAGGCACCTATACCCCAGCACTGTGAAAACATATAGAATGGCCTCTTAAAACTTTCTACTTAAATAATACCTTTGGTTCCATGGCTGAACTTGTTGGGAATAAGCCCCCAAAATCTGGCCATAAACTTGCCCCACAGCTGGCCATAAACAAAATCTCTGCAGCACTGTGACATGTTCGTGATGGCCATGACGCCCACACTGGAAGGTTGTGGGTTTACCAGAATGAGGGCAAGGAACACCTGGCCCACCCAAGGCAGAAAACTGCTTAAAGGCTTTCTTAAACCACAAACAATAGCATGAGTGATCTGTGCCTTAAGGACATGCTCCTGCTGCAGATAGCTAGTCAGAGTCCATCCCTTTATTTCAGCCCATCACTTTGTTTCCCATAAGGAATACTTTCAGTTAATCTATAATCTATAGAAATAATGCTTATCACTGGCTTGCTGTCAATAAATACATGGATAAATCTCTGTTCAAGGCTCTCAGCTCTGAAGGCTGTGAGACCCCTGATTTCCTACTCCATACCTCTATATTTCTGTGTATGTTTCTTTAATTCCTCTAGCACTGCTGGGTTAGGGTCTCCCCAACCAAGCTGGTCTCGACAGGTGGCGCCCAACATGGGAGAACTGGTCTTGGCATGAACTCAGTTAATGTTTGTTTATCACTCTAACAAAATTCCTGCAGTACATTAGTATCCTTAATAAAGAAGCTATTGTTTGTAATTTTATTATGCATTCTTTATGATTGTGGGATCTGACTATGCAAGTTAGAGACATGTAAGACAGACTGGCATGCTAGCAACTCTAGAGCAGGAGCCAATGCTATGGTCTGCAGGTGGAATTACTTTTTTGCCAGGGAAACCTCAGTTTTACTCTTAAGGCCTTTCAACAGAGTGGATGAGTCCCACCTACTTTGTTGAAGATAATCTTTACTTAAAGTCAACTGATGGCAGATGTAAACCACATCTACAAAATACTTTCAAAGCAACACCTTGTGTCTTAGTCCATTTTCTGCTGCTATAATAGAATACCACCAACTAGGTAATTTACAAACAATAGAAGTTTATTTGGCTCACAGTTCTGGAGGCTGGGAAGTCCAAAAGCATGGTGCCAACATCTAATGAGGGTCATCCAAAGGTAGAAGGCAGAAGCAAGCACAGAACAGAGAAAAGGGGAGCTGAATTTGTCAGGAGACCACCCCCATAGTAACTAACCTACATCCACAATAATGGCATTAATCCATTCATGAGGGCAGAGCCTTCATGGTCTAATCACCTCTTAAAGGTCTCACTTCCCAGTACTATTGCATTGAGGATTAAGTTTCCAAAATGTATACTTTGGAGGGCATGCTCAGACCATAGCACCTACTTTAATTGAATAGCTGGGCACTATAGCCTGGCCAAGGTGACACATAAAACTAACCATCACAGTACATTCTTGTCAACATGGCATTCATACACATCTTAAACTCTAAGTAATCTTAAAATGACAACAATAAATTCCCACCAAGATGGCTGACTGGGAGCAGCTAGTGTACACCACTCTCATGGAGAGAAGAAAGAATGGTGAGTCAACACTGGCTCTTCAATTGGATCATCCAGGTGGACACACTGGGAATCATCAAGAAAGCAATGCAACCCACAGAGAATGGAGAAGAGCAAGACAGGGCAACCTTTGACCTGGGAGTCGTGCAGAACCAAGGGATGCTCCCCACTGTGGTGAAATGGTGAGTGAGAGTTCCCAGGGACCCACACTAACCCCATGAACCTCTGCGACTCTAGGCTCAGAAAACCCTCCATTACTTCCATTACCCTTCACTCTGGGGCTTTCAGATCGATATGAAAGGGTATGTGGAGTCTTAGCAGAGCTGCCACTCAGGCACATGAGTGACTCTGCATTTCTCTGAGGTGGACCTCCCAGAGGCAACCAAAAGCCTCTTTGCCACTACCCCCACTGCCCACAGGCTAGGGAAAGAACAAAGATCCTGTGGGCTTTACCCACACCTCCAGTAAGCCACAGCTACCCTAAGAAGAAGAGGCCAATCTGTCTCCCTCATGAACCCCCTCTCCCCCTTTATTATCACCAGGCAGAGGATCCTGGCTTGGGCCCACAACACAGCTACCCCACTCCAAGTCAATCATGTCAATTGGTAGTGACTCTGCAATTCTCTGGGTTGGAGCCCCAAGAGACAAGTAAAAGGCCCTCTGCTACAGTGATGGCCAAGATTTCTTCCCCTGCTGCCTCCAAGCTGGGGAGGGAGCATAAAGCCTGAGCTTCCCCCCACAGCTGTGGTGTGTAGCCCAGGAGTGCCAAGCCAAGATCTGTAGCCAGAACTCAATGGGGCAAGGAGCCCACACTTTCAGAATACTGAGAGGGAGCATGGTTGCAATCATGAAGAAACACAGAGTAAAGGGGTGGCCTGCCCCTCCACACCTGTGGGTGTTTTTCGTCAGGTGGGACAAGAGACTGAGAAAAGAAAGAGGACACAGAGACAAAGTATAGAGAAAGAACAGTGGGCCCAGGGGACCGGCGCTCAGCATATGGAGGACCCACGCCGGCACTGGTGTCCCAGTTCCCTCAGTATTTATTGATCATTATCTTTACCATTTTGGAGAGGGGAATGTGGCAGGACAATAGGGTAGTAGTGGGGACAGGGTCAGCAGGAAAACATGTGAACAAATGTCTCTGTGTCATAAACAAGGTTAAGAAAAATGTGCTGCGCTTTGTTGTGCACATACATAAACATCTCAGTGCATTAAAGAGCAGCATTGCCGCTAGCATGTCTCACCTCCAGCCCTAAGGCAGTTTTCTCCTATCTCAGTAAATAGAACATAAAACCGGGTTTTACACCGAGACATTCCATTGACCTGGGATGAGCAGGAGACAGATGACTTCCTCTTATGTCAACTGCAAAGAGGCCTTCCTCTTTTACTAATCCTCCTCAACACAGACCCTTTATGGGTGTCAGGCTGGGGGATGGTCAAGTCGTTCCCTTCCCACAAGGTCATATTTCAGACTATCACATGGGGAAAACCCTTGGACAATACCTGGCTTTCCTAGGCAGAGGTTACCTGTGGCCTTCCTCAGTGTTTGTGTCCCTGGGTACTTGAGATTAGAGAATGGTGATGACTTTTAACAAGCATACTGCCTTCAAGCACTTGTTTAACAAAGCACATCCTGCATAGCCCTAAATCCACTGAACCTTGAGTAAACACAGTACATGTTTCTGCAAGCACAGGGTTGGAGTTAGGGTTACAGATTAACAGCATCTCAAGGCAGAAGAATTTTTCTTAGTACAGAACAAAATGGAGTCTCTTATGTCTACTTCTTTCTACATAGACACAGCAACAGTCTGATCTCTCTTTCTTTTCCCCACAACAGAGGAGTCATGTAGCTGAGCAAGAGTCTACCTACTGGCCATTAAACTTAGGCACCATCTACTGGATCACAGCCCAAAATTCAACATCAAAATATTTTACTAATATACCCCCCCACAACATGAAACTGAGGATAAGAATTCAGCTACAAATATGACCCTGCACAAAGCCTCAGTCCTCTGAAAACATCCAGAAAGAACTTAATTGACTGTACTCCAATTACTCCACCATGGTTAAAGGAACATCAGCCCACATAGATGAGACAGAACCAGTGCAAGAACTCAGGCAACTCAAAAAGCCAGATTGTCTTATTTCCTCCAAATGACCACACTAGCTCCCCAGCAAAATGTCTTAATTAGACTAAAATGGATGAAATGACAGATATAAAATTCAGAATATGAATAAAAGCTAGGATCATCAATATTCAGGAGAAAGTCAAAACCGAATCATAGAAATAGGAGGATTACAATAAAATAATACAGGAACTAAAATATGAAATGGACTTTATAAGAAAAAACCAAACTG
>NW_012109663.1:2840-105306 GCF_000951045.1 Mandrillus leucophaeus | reverse complement strand
ATGCATGGAAAACAAGAGTAAAGGGAAGTGTTGAGAGTGGGATAGCAACTCATTAGGATTCTTGGAGTTATCTCATAAAGTACTAACAAAATGGTAGCATCTGTTCTTAACCAGTATTTTTAGGAGATTATAATTTAGAAAGCTTGCTTTTTGAAGAAAACTGGAATATGAAAAGTAAAGAGTTTGCTGATCTTCTCTTTCGGTATAGAAAATTTAAATACCCTCAAATACTAGTCTGAGATATTTTAAAGTGGAGAACAGAAAGGGAAAAAAGACAGCTCTTCCATTCGCCCTTTGTCTACAAGAATTTCTGCTTAAAACATTTGGGGCCAAATTTTAAAGACCCAAATCAATCTATCAAGAAATAAAACCCCCTAATACTACTGATTTTTGCAACTCTCAAGTCTGACATAAATTCATAACTTTATAAACTGCCTATGCTCCATTGCTAACTGGGCATTGTATATGCTCAGTTGACTACCTGAAAAGACAGTCCCCCAAAAGAAGTGACACTGAACTAATGACTGAAGGTGCTGACCATCTCTGTCTCAACAGAAATTGCCTGAAGGGCCAAGGGCTTCTCAGTCAAGAAGTTAATTTTTTTTTTAAAAAAAGCACCCTTTTCAGCAAGATTGCATAAGTTAACTGGCTTTTCTTAGTGCAATAATGGAACCTAAGCGTTGTCCTCTTCTAAACAAGGGTAAGTAGGTTCGGGTTAAAAATAGCAATTCAGGCCAGGTACAGTGGCTCACGCCTGTAATCCCAGCACTTTGGGAGACTGAGGCTGGTGAATCATGAGGTCAGGAGATCCAGACCATCCTGGCTAACAGGGTGAAACCCTGACTCTACTGAAAGTACAAAAAATTAGCTGGGCATGGTGGCGGGCACCTGTAGTCCCAGCTACTCAGGAGGCTGAGGCAGGAGAATGGCATGAACCCCGAAGGCAGAGCTTGCAGTGACCAGAGGTCAGGCCACTACACTTCAGCCTGGGCGACAGAGCCAGACTCTATCTCAAAAAAAAAAAAAAAAATTAAATAAATAAATAAAATAACAATTCAGCTACCTTTTGTTGCCTGTTCTCATTTTTATGAGTCTAGTCTCATTTCCTACCCCCTTCCAGTTATTTCAAAGGAGAATAAAGGCTTTCTAAGGAATGACAGTTACTAAATGGATTCTATGGATGCATACTTTATTAGAATTGTTTAGCCTAATCATTAGAATGGAATCATTTAGAATCATTACATGTGTATCCTTGGTTAAAGGACACGCAGTCAGTACAGATTTTTATGTGCATTCCTAGGAAATTCTTAGTCATGTATTTGTGTTTTTTTATGCATAGTGACCTCATAAGTAGACATCAAAAACTGAATCACAGTGGCTGGGTAAAATAAAAATTTTGCAGCTTCCTTCATATAAATATGATGCCCAAAGGGAGAAAGTTACATCTTCAGGTACTGCTGTTCATCTGGTCTTCAACCTAAAAAAGAAAAATTGGAAACTGCTCTCCAAGCCCTTAGGGGAATCATAATTTTGACAATTCTAATATTAGTTTCTGACATTCCTGTAAGAAATCTTTTCCTCTGTTGTCTAGAGATTGGTAGTACGTCATATAAAGCTCTTAAGTTCCTTTCAAAGGAAAGTGTTGTTTGAAAGATTTAATAATTTAAAAAGACAAATTGACCAGAAACATGACCTCCCTTTCCCAGAGGAATGGGGTCCACTCATTTTCTCAGCCTGTATTGCCTTTGGATATCTGTGTCTTCTGATAATTTAGGTCAAATGCTTTCTAACTTGTGTTGTGTTTGGCCTGGGTGATGTTGGTCTTTTTATTATTATGGGTTGCAAAGCTACTGGTGCTTCCAGGATCATTGATGTTGACATCAACAGAGACAAATTTAAGAAGGCCATATCTCTGGGAGCTGCTGAATGTTATCAGTTCCAGGGATCTTGAGAAGCCTATCTGACAGGTGCTCATTGAAGTGAGTGACAACATGGTATTTGAAGTTACAGGCTTTGTTAAAACCAAGGTGTACTCCCCTCTGAAATTTTTAAGATTGCAGATTTTATGGTTGGGCAACCAATATGATTTGGCTGTGTCCCCCCACCCAAATCTCATCTTTAATTGTAGCTTCTATAATTCCCATGTGTCACGGAAAGGACCCAGTGGGAGGTAATTGAATCATGGTGGCAAGTCTTTCCTGTGCTGTTCTGGTGATAGTGAATAAGTGTCATGAGATCTGATGGTTTTATAAAGGGCAGTTCTCTGGCACAAGCTCTCTTTTTGCCTGGTGGATATAAGACGTCTCCTTGCTCTTCATTTGTCTTCCTCCATGATTGTGAGGCCTTCCCAGCCATGTGGAACCGTGAGTTCATTAAACCTCTTTCCTTTATAAATTACCCAGTCTTTGGTATGTATTTATTAGCAGCATGAGAATGGAGTAATACAGCAACCCATCAGTTGCTGGGAATCTGAATTTTAATAGCCTCTCAGAGTTGGGATGAGGCCTTTAAGATGATCTAATCCAGCCACTATGTAAGAGCAGGGAATCCCCTTCTTGCTGTTGCTACAGTACCACTTCCAGTGAGGGGAAATGTCACACAAGAAAAGGCAGCCATTGCCCTTTCAGAAAAGTGGCAGTTTCTCATCTTCACCCTTTAGATAGCTCTCTCCTTCCTCAATGTATCCGCAACCACAAAGACAGCTTCTTTTACTATCCCAGAATATAATTTTCCAGCATTCAAACCTGCCACTTGCTATCTTACCATCATTTGACCTGTATTAGAATTTGTTTCTTAATGTTTAGTCTACCCATGATCGACCTACCAGAGTTTTCCTTATTGAAAAGATGTAAGGAAAATGACCTGAGTAATTCTGCTTTCTCTGTTTACTCTTCTCTTCCTTTTTCCTTGTTTGAGACATAGCATTATAACATTAACCACATTGAAAGCCTCCTTATTTGCCTTTAATTTTCTTCTTTTTAAAGAAAGTCTCAAGTCATTCTTTTGGTCTTTATCTTTGAGACACTGTTCTTATAGGTCCTGAGACTCCATTTTATTATCCTGGATAGCAGAGCTCTCCTTTAATTTGTTGTTCTTTTCTTTGAGAAGTCTGTTTTAAGAGATCTAGTGCAGCCATATTGGAATCATTACATGTGTATCCCTATTCTTCCTCACAGAGATCATTTGCAGAATCCATTGTCAGAGTTTTGTACTTCAAATATTCCTCCCCTCTTAATAACTTATTGTCTTGAGTACATAGCCATGGGCTCTAACGTATTTTCCCTAAACTTTTAAAAATTTGGCCTTTCCAAAGCTTAAATATAAGTCTGATTCTTCTTACTGTTGCTTCCTTGATGATTAGGAAGGAAATCATCTAAGGTGACATGGTCATTTCCATCCTTCATCTTACTAACAAATAACGTTCCCCACTTGCATAGAGTTCAGTCAAGAAAAAGAGTTCTCTTCATTGCTCTTTGAGTTGGTTGGAAAATGCAGCTGTCGGCAAAGCAAAAGCAAAATGAGACTTCCAGCACATATTCAGTTAGTCTCCG
Organism: Mandrillus leucophaeus; assembly: GCF_000951045.1. NCBI lineage: Eukaryota > Metazoa > Chordata > Mammalia > Primates > Cercopithecidae > Mandrillus > Mandrillus leucophaeus. Next base: position 101,755 of record NW_012109663.1, on the reverse strand, counting down.
GCACTGCTACTCATCACTGAGCTTTATCTCTATGGTTTATTTTGCCTTTTGATTATTTGTTGAGGTGCTTTCCTCTGCACTTAAACCCAGTTATTGAAACTTCATGGGGATCTTTTAGGTGCACAGAACATTTATTTTTATTTGTAAGTAATTTTCTCCCAAAAGGGGGTCATTTTAATGGACAGATTGTGATAAAAAGAGATCATTTTAACTGGTGGGAAGAGATTGGTTTTGCCAGGGATTGCTAAGCAATCTGACTTCATATTTAAATGATGTCTTTATATGAAAAAGTCTCTCTTCTTCATTCTCTGCCCTTAAACAAGTTGACTGCCCTGAAATCCTGCCATAAGAATTATGGAAAATGTATGATTAATGGAATAGTTCTTTTTGGAACACATTTCATTTCATACAATGCTGCTCTTTTTTGGAAAAAATAAATAGAAAGGCTCTCTGTTTGGAGGTAAGGAGATAAGAAAACAATAATTTCTGGTATAAATGTGAACATAGCCATACATAACTGGTGTGTTTCCAAAAACCAGATTGCTATTTTACCTCATGAAAAGTATTTTTAAAAAGTTTAAAAAACAAAACTAACGGAACACAAAACAGTAAAATGTGAAGGAGAGATTTTAACTGCTGTGAGTTCCATTCATCTTCATACCTGGCTGCAGTCAGTGTCAAGAGAATTCCTCACCAACTCCCATCTCCAGGATGTGTCAACACAGTGGTTTAAGCAACCTCCATTACCACACCTCCAATAATTAAAATAAAGGGAAATAACCCAGCAACAGTCCAAGGATGAACATAAAATCAAGGCTTAAAACATTTTAGTGGGGTGAGTTGTTTGAAGGTTAACACATAGACAAACACACACACACACACACACACACACACATACACATATTCTGGCTGTCTTAAAAGAAAAAAGCAAAAGTGCGTACATGTTCACACATAGTTTCCAAAACTCTTCTAGTCAAAGGAGTCTCATCTGGACTCCATCATAATTTTCTTTCAGCCTCTAAAAGTTTTATAATCATTTTTCAATAGCCAGGACACCCAAGGGCATTTAACCATCAACAGATACATGTTCCTATAAATGGAAGAGAGAAAACTCCTAAAATAAAGGGTACTATAGATATTATATACTTTATGGGAAAAGGCCTGAAAGAAAATTCTCCAAAGTGTTAAATGTGTTTTTTCTGATTTCTTTTCTTTTGTTTGTTTGTTTCCTTCTTTCTTTCTTTTTTTTTTTTTTTTTTTTGAGACAGGGTCTTGAGACCAGGCTGGTCTCAAGCTCCTGGGCTCAAGTGATCCTCCCATCTTGGCCAACCAAAGTGCTGAGATTACAGATGTGAACCACAGTGCCCAGCCTAAATGTGGTTTTTCTGGACATAGGAGGACAGCTAATTTGATGGATTTATTTTAGTCTTTATTTTCTAACTTTCCTCCATGAGTATATTACTGTTTTTTAAAAATTTGTTTTTAGATTGGACAGCAAAAACTTTTGTTTCTTCAATTTCTATTCTTTTCTTATTCACTTTTTAGTTGTAAAAGTAATATAAGAATAAATTTTCCTTATAAAAATTTAAGTGATATAAATGTAGAGAATATAGGAACTCTAGAGGCATACTGTCCAATGTAGCCACTAGCCACATGTGGCTATTAAACACTTGAAGTATGGCTAGTCCCAATTAAGGTATGCTATGCGTGTAATGCAAAATATTTGATTTATAGTTTTTTATCTTAATTACATGATGAAATAATATTTTTGGATATACCGGGTTAGATTAAATATGTTACTGAGATTAATTTCACCTGTTCCTTTTTGCTTTTTATAATGCAATAACTAGGAAATTAAAGATTAAATATAAAATTCACTAGTAAAGTTAAATATATAGTCAAATTCAGAATATGCCAATACTGTTATGATGCTTTGTACATCTCTAGTATAAAGGCTAAAAGTCAAAACAGCCAAAAATAACTACATAGGGGGATTTATTCCTGGTATGCAAGGCTGGTTTAACATATGGAAATCAATCAATATCATACATCATATTAACAGACTGAAAGACAAAAATAAAATGATCTTATCAATTGATGCAGATACAGCATTTGACAAAGTTCAAGATTTTTCTTGATAAAAACTCTTAACAGTTTAGACATAAAGGGAAAGTTCCTCAACTTAAAGGTCATCTATAAAAACTCCCAGCTAACATCCTAATCAATGGGGGAAAACTAATTAATTGTTCTTGATAACACTTTTAAAGAAATAAAAGGTATCCATTTGGAAATGAAGAAGTAAAATTATCTCTATTTTCAGATGACATGATCCTATACGTAGAAAACCCCAAAGGTTCCACCAGAAAACCATTAATATAATAAATAAATTTAGTAAAGTTGCAAGATATAAAATCAGCATACAAAATTTGTGACATTCTATATACAAATAATGACCTAGCTGAAAAAAAAACCTCATTTACAATAGCATCAAAAAATAAAATAAAATATTTAAAAATAAATTTAACCAAGAAGGCGAAAGACCTCTGCAAGGCAAACTACAAAACAGTTAAAGAAATTGAAAAGAATACAAACAACTGTAAAGACGTCCCATGTTCACAGATCAGCAGAATAAATATTGTTCAAGTGACAATACTACTCAAAGCAATCTACAGATTCAACGCAATTCCTACCAAAATACCAATGACGTTCTTCGCAGAAATAGAAAAAAAATGTAAAATGTATATAGAACTACAAAACCCTCAACAGCCAAAGCAATCCTGAGCAAAAGGAAGAAAGCTGCAGGTATCACATGATCTGACCTCAAAATATACTACAAAGCTATAGCAACCCAAATAGCATGCTACAGCATAAAAACAGACACATCGACCAGTAGAACAGAATATAGAGCCCAGAAATAAATAAATCCAAATCCAAATTAATTTTCAACAAGGGCACCAAGAAAATACAATGAGGAAGGGATAGTTTCTTTAACGAATGGTGCTGAGAAACTGGATTTAGTCCCAAAAATGAACAAAGGGAACTATATTAAACTGAAAGACTTCCACATAGCAAAGGAAGGAACCAACAAAATGAAAATATAATCTACAGATTGGGAAAAAAATTTGTAAACCTTGTACCAGATTGGATGTTAATATTCAAAGTTTGTAAATAGCTCATACAAACATATATAACCTGCTTTTAAAATGGGCAAAGGACTTGACATAGACATTTCTACAAAAAGCACATAAAAATAGCTAACAGGTTCATTAAAAGGTACTCAACATCCCTAATAATCAGAAAAATACAAATCAAGCCTGGGTGCAGTGGCTCACCCCTATAATCCCAGCACTCTGGGATGCTGAAGAGGGCAGATCATTTGAGGTCAAGGGTTTGAGAGCATCCTAGCCAACATGGTGAAACCATGTCTCTACTAAAAATACAGAAAATAATTAGCTGGGCGTGGTGGGGAATGCCTGTAATCCCAGCTACCTGGGAGGCTGAGGCAGGAGAATCGTTTGAACCCAGGGGTTGGAGGGTGCAGTGAGCCCTTGTCAAAAGAATATATCTATATCAGGGTGGCTTTCTGGAGTGGGAAGAGAAATTCAAGACTCTTCACACCAATGTTAATCTAACTCTACCTATATATTCTCTTCTAAAATCTTCATTCTAGTCACAGGGTTTAAGTGCTATGTTCACCACTAGGTGGTGGTAACACACCAGGCACAGCCATCACGGTGCCCAGTCAGCTAGGGAAGAGAGGCGGTGGAACACAAGATTGGAGGCAGGAAAGGCTGTGGCCATTTACCTCCCTGAACTAAAAACCCTTAGAAGGTAAAAATAAAGGCTACTGTATAGCCCTTTCAGTAAGACATTATTGATAAGTTGGAACATTCTGCAATACGTTACTTCCACTGACATAATTGACAATCTGCATCCTACCTCAATAATTGACATTCTGCAACCTACCTCAATATTCTTCCATTTTTTTCTTCACTAAAGATGAGCTACAAATACTTATAATAATACATCCCGAGACAAGCAGAGTTAACAATTAAAATAATCCCTACAAAAATGCTTTACAAACTCACAAGTGCCAGAGAAATATGGATTATGCTTGACTCTTAAGTTTTTATTCCAGGACGAGAATATTTAGAAGAGTGCTTCTCACTCCTGGGAATACCAAAGGATCACTTGGGGACTTTTTGCAGAAGATTCTCCAGATATTTAAGTGGGATTTACCCTCTGTGATAGTTCAATAAATATTTACTGAGTGAATGCGTGATTTAATGAATGAATACATAAGACAAGTGTGGAGTTGGTGAAATGAAAGGTACTGACTTAGAGATAGACTCTTCTGGCTGGACAGTAGGCTGTGGGAAAGGAGGGCAAGGGAAGAGGGGGAGACACAAAGGATCTCCAGTCAGTGACAGGCACTGTCCTTCCAGAAAAGTTGGAGTTTGGGTAGTTGCAGTAACCCTGAAACACCTGGACATTAACAGACCATGTGCAAAAGTCAGCAGTTTGAGAGTTTCCCTCCGAGAATACTGAGTTTATTAATCTCTGGTACCAGACCTTTATTCCAAGTTGAAGAGGCTTCTCCTACTTCTAATCTGTGGCTGGTAACCCTGCCTCAAGGATAAATATTATCCTCCTAACCCTCCTTTAGAAAAAAGAAACCCTTTTCTAAGTATTTGCTTTCTCTGAAGATATGTTGGTCCTCTCTGGCTATGGACTAGAGGAAACCTACAGAGCATAACCCAGGACCACTTCTGCCCAGGACAGTACCAATGACCCTTGGAATAAAGATTTTTTGCACTTCAGTCAAACATCAGAAGCACCTGAGGAGCTTTGCAAAATCGTGTAGGCTCTGAAGTCCAGTCAACAGTTTATGTTTCAAAAGCCTTCCCTGGTGATTGATGAAGAGCCAGGGTTAGAGAAAAATAACTAGAACCATACCTCAAAGACTTGCTCCAGGGCTAGAGGGCACTGACCGCTACACCAATGCCAGGTCACCCTGTTCCCTGTCGTGTTGGGCTTATACAATACTGAGTTTTCAGTAGCTTGACCAATACCAGAAATGTTGCAATATTAAAGGCAAATTCGACAGCCCAGCTGCTCATTTATGGTTGGCTGGGGGGACATCATTTTCTTTTTCCTAGCTTAATAATATTAATAACTAATACTGATTGAATGATCACAATGTTATAGATTCCATTAAGCAATTTATATGCATTTATTCCATTTAACCCCCACAACCATCCTACGAGGCAGGAACTTTTATTACCCATATTTTACAGGTGAGAAAACTGAGGCTTATAAAGAAGTTGTGGATGGATCACTTAGTTTGGAAGGCGGCAGAGTCATGACCAGAACCAACTTGTGTTTGAAACCAAAGCTTCTGTCCCTCCAGAGCACATACTTCTGTTATCTATGGAGGCAAGCTTCATGAAAGAATCTGACTGATAATACCTATAGGTTATTGAAACAAAAGCCAGCGCAGTTTGGAAGCAATAATAGTAGAAAATATAACAATCATTGTGTCATTTCTGGCTTTAGTAGGAAATAAATAGGTGGTGTCATCAAGGTGAGTTATTGCAAAGAGTTTAATAGCTTATTTATAAACCTATGGACAGCATTTTGTAAAAGCAACCAGAAAGGGTCTGGTACCCTGGAGCTGGTATATGTGGGAGCAGGGGAGGAAGCACTTGCTGGAAGCTGGAGAGAGGCAGGGCTCTATGAAGGGGGCCTCAGGACAGAGATTCACTGGGTAGAGGGAGTCACCCAAGAGGCATCTGGGGAATAATACCACAACCTGACTCTGCCTCACTCTTCTTCTGCACTCTGTTTCTCATCCTCCGACTGACTTCTCCCTTGGCCAAAATGCAGCCAAGGGGGCAAGAAAGCCCTTGACTAGTCCACCTGAGTCAGTTAGCCCACCCAGTTACAGAGCAGGATGGACACGGGAGCAGGGAAAGGAAGTGGTGCTACCCAGAAGACTTATATTGACTTAAAATATATCTTTAGGTCCGGGCATGGTGGCTGATACCTATAATCCCAGCACTTTGGGAGGCCAAGGCAGGTGAATCACTTGAGGTCAGGTGTTCGAGACTAGCCTGGTCAACATAGTGAAACCCTGTCTCACCAGGCATGGTGGAATGCACCTGTAATCCCAACTACTTGGGAGGCTGAGGCAGGAGAATCACTTGAACCTGGGATGGAGGTTGCAGTGAGCTGAGATCAAGCCACTGCACTCCAGCCTGGGTGAAAGAGTGTGACCCTGTCTCCAAAAAAAAAAAAAGTGTGTATATATAATATATATATCATATATATGCAGATATATATCAGAAAATTTATATATCAGAATATATATATTATATAATATATATAATCTTTAGGTACTTTGGTTGAAAAATGAAAGGTATTACCCTCCAAAATAATGATTAGCAATCACAAATAAAACTGTCCTAGTAAGTACCTATTACAGTGTGCAATTTAACTGCATTATGTTGTTCTACGTTTATAATACCTCTTCAAGACATGCCTTATTTACTGGGTCTCTGAAAAATGCAGTACCTCTTCCAAGGTATGTAGTTAGTACCTGGCCAAGCTTAGAGTCTAACTCCAAAACCTGTTTTATTTTCACCATAAAACACTGAAAATGAGCCAAACTGAAAATGACTAAGCAAATAATTTTATCTAGAAAGACCTGAAAGAATAAGAAGAAAAAAATATAGTTAATATTTTTTAGATAAATCATTTTTATAACATGATATTTCAAAGTATAAAAAACATTGACGTTGCTCAGTCTTCTCTCATTTTTCTCTTTAAAAGGAAATACTCCAATGTAATGGCGCACTCAAAAGAAGTTAATAATTGGCCTGTCTTGCTGAATCAGTTTAGACTTACCTAATTTGTTTTGTTGACTTTCACTCCTTCACTGGGGTGGATGGAGAGAGATATATTTACACAGGGCTGTGTTTTAACGTAAACTGAGGTGGGGTTCCTGAAGCTGGGCTCCCCAAAGGAACAGAATAGGCAGGGTATGGTGCAACCATGGCATGACTGCCTCAGACCGACTCGATGCCTTTCTCAAAGTCCCAATAACAGAATCAACCTTTAGCTGGCACATTTCCCAGCATAGTGCCATTTTAATCCATGAGCCCAAATTAGTTTGTCAGATGGGTTGGTGAGCTCTCTCCTTACATGGAGCAAAACAAGAACAGAAGGAAGGTTATAAGTCAGGAGAGAGGATGTAAGAAAGACCTAGATCTCAAAACATTTCAAGGAGGGAGCTCTTTTTTGTGTGTGTGTTGTGTGAGGCAATCTAGTGGGCAGATAAGGCAGAAACTAAGGAAACAGGAGATTCATGACTAAATATGCATAATTATATCTGGCACTAGCCACAGGCAAGAGTCATTCTGTGAGCTCACCTGTTTCCAAGCCCATCCCAGATTCCGGTGCCCTTGCCTCTGAATTAATACAATGCTCCTTGTTTGATTAATGTTAGTTGCTTATTGTCTCACTAAACTTTTCATAGGACAATGTCTTATGTTCTCTGCTATACTGTAAATGTGTCCTTTATGTTGCACACAGTACAATGTTGTGCCACTTTTAGGGTAATTGGTAGCTAAATGAATGAGTGGAATGAAGGAATGGTAGTTAGGAATCTTTGCAGACTAGGGCAGAGATAGGAAGGTGTTGGGGGAGTCTGAGACAGGAATCAGGTTTCACCTCATAGCATTCCTTAGGAATGATTGCTCATTCAGACAACTCCAATTTCCTGGTTTTCTTCTTTTGGTTAAAATGTGTATACCTCTTCTCTCAGAGTCTGTTCCCTGGAAGCAGCTCATCTTCCTTGGGGGCTGTCCTTTACCCCAAGGCTGTCCTCACCTCCTGTGCTCCTCCGCCATGCCAAGGGTCTCCAGGCCTCTGCTCCTTTATTTTTCCAGCTCTAGGGGGAAATTGCCTTTTGTGAAAAGTAATACATAGAAACAAATAAGAAACAGTAAAATTGTTTAATATATTTATGATTTCTTCTTGTGATTACTTACTGGATTAGAAAAAGAAATAGAATATATATTTATTTCCCAGAAAAAGTTTCTGCATTTAAATATCCTAAGAATCGAGTCTGTACAGGATTTGGAGTCTAGATTTGTGACTATTATAGAAGAGAAGGTTTCATACATGGTTTTTAAAATTGCTTTAGCCATAAAATTCTTACCACTCTTCCCTTGTGCTGTCCCTGAGGGGAATCAATAAAGAACACTTGAAATCTATTTCTAGATGATCGGAAAAGGTAGAACTCCAAACAGTGCCAGTTGGCGGCGTGCTAAGTTAGTTGGCTATCAGGCTGAGGAGATATGGAATCACTGACTGTTAGATTTAAGTCAGTGTTATGGTACACATTGGTGGGGGATAATCTATTAATGGTTAGAAATATTGGTCTTGATGAAGTCTGGATTCAGATTCCACCACTGCTTAGCTGCGTGATATTGGATTAGTTACTTAACCTAGCAACACTTCAGTTTGCTTATCTGTGATATGGGGATACTAATATCAACCACTTCATAAAGTTATTTTATAAAAATGAAACGACATAATGCATGTAAAGCTCTTAGCCCTGCATCTGGCACATGATAAACATTCAATAAATATTAGCTAACATTTGTATAATCATATCTCTTAACAGTTTGAATTGATTTCCATTTATGCATAGTGCAGAAAGTTTATTGTCCAATACAAATCCACACTACTTTTGATTACTTTAGTTGAAGTTCACCAGGGAGACACCTGAAATCGAAGACAGATTTGGGTTTGCTTATTGCAACAAGAGACAGCATGACTTTGGGAACTGTGAGGTATCTCATAAGAGGATTTCAGAAAGAAGTTATTATAAGAGTTGTGTTTGTGTTAGATGAGTCTGCAAAGGGTTTAAAGAAGTAGAGCTTTGCCTAGGAATGTATGCTGTCAGGAAGCAGGGGCAATTTTATGATTGGGCATTTTAATAGCATTTATCAAGAAGGCAAGAGGAATAAAGTGGAAATGAACCTGTAATTGGTAAAGAAGCAGCAGTTACTCATTTAACCAGATATTGTAGTTATCTTCTCTGTGCAGCAAATTACCCCAAAACTTAGCAGCTTAAAACAACCACCAGTTAGTTGTCTCTCACTCTTTCTAAGGATCAGATATCCAGGAAAGGATTAGCTGCATAGTTCTGGCTCAAGGTGTTTCTTGAGGTCTCATTGAAGCTGTCCGCTGGAGCTGCAGTCCTAGAAGACTGTAGCCAAAGTTGAGCTTCCAACTCTTTCAAGTGGCTGTTGACAGAAGGCTCCAGTTCCTGTCTACAGGACTGCTCATGACATGTCATACCCCATTGTGAGGGAGAAGAGAGCACAGAAGGAATAAGGTCCAAAGAGTTTTACGATAGAGTCTTGGAACTACACATTGTCACCTCCACCTGATTCTATTCATTAGAATCAAGTCACTAAGTCCAGCCACCCAAAGGAGGGAAAGCTCTACCTCCTGAGGGGAGGAGGATTCAAAAACTGCAGACATTTTTTTCACACTTCCACATTAGGAAAGTATGATGTTTGGTCACTTTTGTGATTTGAACAATGATCATGTAGGTTGATATGTGTGTATGCATGCTCTGACATGATTACAGAGTGGCCATGTTTTTCTTAATCCATTATGGTCACACAGCAGATTTGTGTAATGTTGGTATTTTAGGAAGTTATTTAAGTTTAACAAAGAACATCTGAACTTGCTGTGAGTGTCAGATCAACTCCTGGATTGATCTGATTTATTTAGGGACTGATTTATCTCTCCTTACTGTCCATAATAGTTTCAACATTAAGGACTGTGGTCCTAGACACAACGGTATGGCTCACAGACCATTTTCCAGGTATTTCCTTTCTACTTGAGCAACAGAATCTGAGCTTTATTTGCCATACATCTCAAGGCAAGTATCCCCTTCCCTGCTGCTAGTCTAGGTTTCACAGGTGACCTAGTTCTGGTGAAAAGTTGTGAAGGGACATCACCAGGATGTTTTCTACAAAAGATTGCTTTCCATGAAAAGGAGGGGGCATGTGAATGGGAATGTCCTATTTAGTACTTTTCTGGATTTTTGTGTTTGTGTGAGGATGAGATGTTTGCAACTGCAGCAGCCATCTTGCTAGCATGAGAGGAAGGACAAAAGCCAGCCCAAAGTCCTGACATCACTAGGGTCCTAGACCAAGGCCAGCAATCACCAACCTCTAAACTTCTTGCTATTTTGGATTTTTTTAAACACACACACACACACACACACACACACACACACACACACACACACACAGAGTTTTATTTTAGAGTATTTCTGTTTCTTGGATGAAAAATTTCTAACTGTCATAAGGAATCTCCTCAAGATAAATTTGATTGTTTGCATTAGGAATTTTGTGTAAAACAATAAAAGAGAATAAAAATTGTTTCTATGAAGAAACAGGAAAGCTGTCACTTTGTATGAGGCACAGTATAACAGAATTACCTATGCACTTTGGGTGTTCTCATCATATTCCTACATAATCCCTGTATGGTATTAAAACATTTCCTTTTCACAAAAGTTTAAACTGAGATCTAGATGGGGTTAGTACCTTATTATGGTCAGCTGCTAAGTATCAGAGTCAGAATTCAACTAATGTCTATTAGACTCAGACCCCAAATTTGCTTGCTAGCACTGGCCTGATTTAAAGCAGCACATGATTAAAGTATTATTCTAGTTGTCTCTCTGATAAATGACATTGGCTAGCATTCCTTCATAACATCTCTCATCTGTAGCTGAGAAATTGATAAGGAAATATGAGAAGACCAAAACTAGAGGAGCAGTTGAGCTTATAGAAATGCTAAGGGAATTCAAAGGGACTTGAAAAACAGATAAGCTTTAAAATATGAAAAATGCTACTTTTTAATCAAAAGTGACATTACAATTTTAGAGACTAAAACATGATGTTCAAGAAAATGTCTTTCATTGAAAGAATACAAAAATGTGGACTGGTAATTCTTCATAGAGTATGTTTTTGCTGAGAATAAATTAGCCTAGATTTAACGTTTACTCTTCTTTTTGGAAAGTAGAGTTATTTGGGGACAAAAGATTATTGATATAAAAGTTGATTAAACACTCACAGGAAGCAGTGAGCTAATGCACAACCTTGAGAATGCATGCTTCTCTCACAGATCTTTGCAATCCTTGGGTCAGGAGATCCCCTCATGAACCCATTCCACTGGGGCCTTCTGATACACAGAGATGCGTGGAGTCCCAGCAGAGCAGCTGCTCAGGCAAGATGATGGAGGACATCAGAGATGCAGGATCCTTAGATATTCAAGTTCTCTGGGCTTTCCAGCAAAAGTTTACAACTCCAGCAAAGCGGGAGGTTAAACCCTGGTACAGAGATATGCAGGATCTGAACTAAACATTGGACCAAATGGATCTGATACACTTCTACAGAACTCTCCACACCAAAACAACAGAGTATACATTCTTCTCTTTGCTATATGGCACATACCCTAAAATTGACCATGTAATTGGACATAGAACAATCCTTAGCAAATGCAAAAAAAAAATCTACATCATACCAAACACACTCTCAGATCATAGTGCAATAAAAATAGAAGTCAAGACTAAGAAAATAATTCAAAACCATGCAATTACATGAAAATTAAACAATGTGCTCCTGAATTATTTTTGGGAAAGTAATGAAATTTAGGCAGAAATCAATAAGCTTTTGAAACTAATGAGAACAAAGATACCACATTCCAGAATATCTGGGACATAACTAAGGCAGTGTTCAAAGGGAAATTCATTGCACTAAATGCCCATATAAAAAATTCAGAAAGATCTCAAGTTAACAACCTAATATCACAACTGAAAAAAATTAGAGAAGCAAGAAAAAATCAACCCCCAAACTAGCAGAAGACAAGAAATAACCAAAATGAAACCTTAACTGAAGGAAATTGAGACATGAAAAGCCATTCAAAAGATCAGTGAATCTAAGGGCTTGCTTTTAAAAAAAAAAAAAAAATTAATAAGATAGACCACTAGCTAGAATAATAAAGAAGAAAAGAGAAAAGATCCAAATAAACACAATCTGAAATGATGAAGGGAATGTTACCACTGACCCCATGGGACTATAAGTAACCATCAGAAACTACAACAAACACCTCTACACACACAAACTAGAAAATCTAGAAGAGATGGATAAATTCCTGGACACATACACTCTCCCAAGACTGAACCAGGAAGAAATTGATTTCCTAAACAGACCAACAACGAGTTCTAAAATTGAATTAGTAATAAATATCTGACTAACCAAAATAAAGCCTAGGACCTGGTGGATTCACAAATTCTACCAGATGTGCAAAGAAGAGCTGTTATCATTCTTACAAAAACTGTTCCAAAAAATGGAGGAGACAGGACTCCTCCCCAACTCATTCTATGAGGCCAGCATTATTCTGATACCAAAAACTGTCATAAACACAACAAGAAAAGAAAACTTCAGGCTAATATCCTTGATTAACATCAATGCAAAAATCCTCAACAAAATACTTGCAAATTGAATCCAGCAGCACATCAAAAAGCTAATCCACCATGATCAAATAGGCTTAATCCCTGGGATACCCAAGGTTGGTTCAACATATGCAAATCAATAAATGTGATTCATCACATAAACAGAACTAAAGAAAAAACACATTTTTATCTCAGTAGATGCAGAAAAGGCTTTTGATAAAATTCAACATGACTTCATGTTAAAACTCTCAATAAACTAGGTATTGAAGGGACGTACTTCAAAATAATAAGAGCCATTTATGGCAAGCCCACACCCAACATTATACTGAATAGGCAAACGCTGGAACTATTCCCCTTGAACACCAGCACAAGACAAGGATGCCCTCTTTCACCACTCCTATTCAACACAGTATTGGAAGTCCTAGCCACAGTAATTGGGCAAGAAAAGAAATAAAAGGCATCCAAATAGGAAGAGAGGAAGTCAAGCTATCTGTTTACAGATGACATAATTCTATATCTAAGAAAATCCCATAGTCTCAGCCCAAAAGCTCCTTCAGTTGATAAACAACTTCAGCAATGTCACAGGATACAAAATTAATGTGCAAAAATCACTAGCATTCCTATATACCAACAATAACCAAGCCAAGAGTGAAATCAGAAAGGAATCTCATTCACAGTTGCCACAAAAAGAATAAAATACATAGGAATACAGCTAACCAGGGAGGTGAAAGATGTCCACAATGAGAATTCAAAACACTGCTCAAAGAAATCAGAGATAACACAAACAAATGGGAAAAACATTCCATGTTCATGGATAGGAAAAATTAATATCATTGAAATGGCCATACCACCCAAACCAATTTACAGATTCAATGCTATTCTTATCAATCTATCAATGACATTCTTCAACTAGAAAAAGATATTTTAAAATTTACATGGAACCAAAAAACAACCTGAATAGCCAACACAATCCTAAGGGGAAAAAAACAAAAACAAACAAACAAACAGAAAAACAAAGCTAGAGGAATCATGTTACCCAACTTCAAACTATACTACAGGGTGATAGTAACCAAAATAGCATGGTATTGGTACAAAAATAGGCACATAGACCAATGGAACAGAATAGCGAACCCAGATATAAAGCTGTACATCTATGACCACCTGATCTTCAACAAAAACAAGCAATGGGGAAAAGTCTCCCTATTCAATAAATGGTACTGGGATAACTGGCCAGCCATATGCAGAAAATTAAAACTGGACCCCTTCCTTATGCCATATACAAAAATTAACTCAAGATGAATTAAAGACTTAAATGTAAAACTCGAAACTATAAAAACTCTGGAAGACAACCTAGGCAATACCATCCTGGACATAGGAATGGGCAAAGATTTTATGACAAAGGCACCAAAAGCAATTGCAACATAAGCAAAAACTGACAAATGGAATCTAATTAAAGTCAAGAGCTTCAGCACAGCAAAAGATACTATCAACAGAATACAAAAACAACCTATAGAATAGGAGAAAATAGTTACAAACTGTGCATCTGACAAAGATCTAATAGCCAGTGCCCATAAGAAACTTAAACAAATTTACAATATAAAAACAAAAAACCCCATTAAAAAGTAGGCAAAAGGCAAAAACAGATACTTCTCAAAAGAAGACATACATGTGGCCAACAATCATGTGGAAAAAGTTCAACACCACTGATCATTAGAAAAATGCAAATTGAAACCACAATGAGATACAATCTCATACCAGTCAGAATGGCTACTATTAAGAAGTAAAGAAAAAAAAAATGCTGGCGAGGTTGTGGAGAAAAGGCAATGCTTATACACTGTTGGTGGGAGTGTAAATTAGCTCAACCTTTGTGGAAGACAGTGTGGTGATTCCTCAAAAACCTGAAGTCAGAACTACCATTTTACCCAGCAATCCCATTACTGGGTATATACCCAAAGCAATATAAATTGTTCTATATAGAGACATATGCACACACATGTTCGTTGCAGCACATTTCACAATAGCAAAGACATGATATCAACCTAAATGCCCATCAGTGGTAGACTGGATAAAGAAAATGTGGTATATATACACCATGGAATACTACGCAACCATAAAAAAGGAATGAGATTAGTCTTTTGCAGGAACATGGATGGGGCTGGAGGCTATTATGCTCAGTAAACTAACACAGGGACAGAAAACCAACTACTGCATGTTCTCACTTGTAAGTGGGAGGTAAATAATGAGCATGAACACAAAGAAGGAAACAACAGATACTGGGCTGTTCTTGAGGGTGAAGGTTGGGAGGAGGGAGAAGAGCAGCAAAGATAACTATTGAGTACTGGCTTAATTCCCAGGTGACGAAATAATCTATACAACAAATCTCCAGGAAATGAGTTTACCTATGTAACAAACCTTCACATGTACCCCTGAACCTAAAGTAAACGTTAAAAATAATGAGCAGAATTTTATAATTGTTTTGAGATAATTATCTTTGGCTACAAAGATTAATAACAAAGGTGATGCCAGTCTGAGTTTGGACAGGCAGTTAGTTGCTGGGCAGATATCCTCACAGAAGTATTTTTAAGGTTGTAATGACTTTTCGGCATCGTTGTGGTTTCTGTAGAGGCTTTCGTGGGAGTTTTTGTTATCTGGCATATTAGTGTGAGAAGCCTCTCTTCATAGCCCTCCCCATCTCTGTTTGTCGGGGTTTTTGTGTTTATTTGTTTGTTTTAAACATACATGATTCCATTTTGATTCTGATCACTTTCATATTTCTCTTTTTGATTAAGATTGTTCTCTGAAGGTATCACAGATCAATCATCCTGTAGTTAGGTTTTGATTGTCCTTCAGTACCCAAATGAACCTGCACTGATTTGCTGCTGTGTTCCACATTGGAGAGAGTGATTGGCAACTAGAAGTCAATGTCAAACTCCATTTAGCAACATTTCAGCAATAAGGGAAATTTGAATGGACAGCTCTCCAGCCACTCCTCAGGTGGCTCTTCTCTTTTAAAGATCGGATTATATGGGGATGAGAGACTATGGAAAAAAAAAAAAAAAAGATTGTGGAGAATCTATTATATTCTAAGCCTACTGGAACAGAAACTGTCTCAGAATCATTTTAGTATCTGACCCCAGCACCAATATCCCGGCACCTAGGCCCACAGTAGAAACTAATAAAAAATCTCATTGAATGAATAAAAGATTTATTGCCTGATTAAGTAAATGAATGGTCACTCACACTTGTGACATTTGTAACTTTTAGGAGAACCTGTGAACTGAGTTTCCCAGACTCCAGTTCAATTCAGTCAATTCTCTTCTTTCTCAAAGCCCAGCCAAGCCTTCTTGATCCCATTCTGATCCTTCACACTGGAGGACTAGTCAAGCAGTTAATCACAGCTGGTGGTTTCTTCAGCTGCAAAGGGAAATGTCACTCTCACTGTGACTCAGCTCTTTTCCACTGCTTGTAAGAATTGCTGTTTGTTGAATAAATCTGGTTGAGTTTGACAAGAAAGGTCTCCTAGGAAGTGTTAAAATAAATGTGGTCTTGGTAAGGTGTCTCCTAGATATGTGAAATAAAACAAAAAAACACTTCATAAAAAGAATTGTTTGGTTAATGGGCTATCCTTTGATTAAAATTGTAAGCATTTGGCTGGGCGCGGTGGCTCAGGCCTGTAATCCCAGCACCTTGGGAGGCCAAGGTGGGTGGATCACAAGGTCAGGAGTTCGAGACCAGCCTGGCCAAGATGGTGAAACCCCGTCTCTACTAAAAATAAAAAATTAGCTGGGCATGGTGGCACGCACCTGTAGTCCCAGCTACTCAGGAGGCTGAGGCAGGAGAATCCCTTGAACCCGGGAGGTGGAGGTTGCAGTGAGCTGAGATCGCGCCACTGCACTCTAGCCTGGGCGACTGAGCAAGACTCTATCTCAAAAAAAAAAAAAAAAAAAAAATTGTAAGCATTTGATTTAAAACTGGCTGGTAGAACTTTCATTTACTAAGTAGTTTACATTTAGGTATCAGTATCGTCTTTGAAGTGTAAGAAGGTGGTCATCTTTTTGCTATATGCTTAAAAGGATTTGTGAGTGAGTGTTGGCTGGAGTGCCCAGACTCTGAATCTGTATGGAGAGTCACCCTTGCAGTACTTGGGCAGCCCCATGTCTAAATACTTTGTTCCTTTCAATATGATTATGTTTCCCTGCCTCTTCATGACTGGCCCCCTTCTTGGGATATTACAGAACTACTCTCAGTTGCCCAATGAGCCACTGATGTAACAGAATGTGTACCTGCCCTTACAGTGTCTTCCAGGACCCACTTTCTCAAGTCCTGTGTTTTTATGGATACATTTGGTACTCCTATACACACACTTTCTTCACTCCTCCTTGTTGACCCTGCCTGGAGAGGAGAGATCCTATAATATTCCTTTGGGTTAGAGACCCCCCTTTGTGTTGATTTCATAGGGCTGCCATAACAAGGTACACAAACTTGGTAGCTTAAAATAACTGAAATTTGTTCTCTCATAGTTTCTGAACACCAGAAGTCCAAAATCAAAGTGTTATCAGGATTGGATACTCCTGGAGTCTCTGAGGCAGAATCTGTTCCAAGCCTTTCCCCTAGCTTCTGGTAGTTCCCAGCAATCTTTGGCATCCTTTGGCTTGTGGATGTATCACTCCAATCTCTGCCTCTGTGGTCACATGCTGTTCTCCTCTGTGTGTCTCTTTGCATCTTCACCTAGCCTTCATATAAGGACACTAATCTTTGAATCTAGAGCTCACTCTAATTCAATATGACCTCATCTTAACTACTTACATTACATCTGCAAGGACCCTATTCTCAAATAAGGCCACATTCTGAGGTTCTGGCATACATAATTTTGGAGGAACGCTATTCAATCCAATACACCTCCTTTCTTCCCAGCCGGGTCTTACAAGAGCACAAGGCATCATTCGAGCTTTCTTGAGATTTTGCCCACACCCTAAGCCTATATATATATGTGCAAGCCCATTTATCTAAAGATAAAAGAACTAGAAAGCTAGGCTTTCGTCATTTGAATGCACATTTAAGAGTGGCAGCTCAGAGAAAATAATGTGCATATAAATTATTCAAAGCTTGCCTGGTGGTATCCTAAGAAGGGCAGTTAGCTTGCAGTGGGCAGGCTTATCACTGATGTTCAGTAATGATAATAAAAGTTAACACTTGTTGATCATAAACAGGTTTTTAGGGAATATTTCAAGCCTTTCATAAATGGTATCTCATTAAATCTTTGTAACAGTTTTGTGAAAGAAGTACTAAATTGGTATTATCCTCATTTTACAGGTGAAGAAATTGAGACTTGCAGAAATTAGTTTATCAAAGGTAACAATATTCTGAAATGGGTGTCAGAGTCCAGAGATGAAACTTTTAAACACTTCAATGTGGTCTCCTCATAAAAAATACATTGTCTTCTCCATTCGGCAGATGAGAAAAAATGTGGGTACAAGAAATTAAGTCATTTGTCTGAAGTGTTGTAGCCGATACATCTGACATGAAAATTCTGATCTGTTTTCCCTTAAATCTAAATTCTTTTTATAGCACCTGACTGCAAGTTTGTTTCTACAGGGGCCCAGGTGATGACAGCAATGGAGGAAAGCAGGTAGCTGGCTCTTTGAGGATTCAGCAGAACAAAAAAAAAAAAAAAAATGGAGATTGAACCATGAGTAATAACCTCAATGGTTTGTCCAAGAGTTTGCTAAACCCACACTAGCCTGACTATGCCTGAGTTTGAATTTGGGAGCCCTTTCTTTCCTTTTGATGCTGAGATTCTGTGAGCAAGACACTGCCTTCGGCTCTCTGGATGTCCTCAGAGGACACAGAAACTCCCATTTAGGGGGCTTCATGATGATAATACTGACTATACTGATACTTAATGTAAACTACTTAGTAAATGAAAGTTCTACCAGGCAGAACTTTTAAATACTTAAAATTGTAAATATTTAAACCTAATACTTATAATTTTAATCAAGGGATACTCCATTACTTGATTAATGATGATGGCTCAACTTAGAACTTGGTGTTAGGACTCAGACCACTTGCTGGCTTCCAGCTCATTTCCTTTCCTCTTTTTCTCCTTTTTCCTTCTTCTTATTTATCCCCTTTGTTCAACTATTTTATAAATATTTCCACAATCCACCAATAGGTTTCATGTCACCCATGTAGCATATCATTTCCCCTTTGAGAATACCTTGAGGTTTATTTTAAATTGTGTCTCAGTCTCTTTCTCTAAAATGAACAATATCATCTGCTTTGTAAGAGTTTTATAATCAAATGAGATAATTATTTAGTGATCTAAGAAACATTAGCTATGATTAATTGAAGGAACATTCAGTTAAAAAGAGAAAGATATAGAGCATAATTTAATCAAGGTAATTTCTGGCAAATTACAGACCATAATTTCAGATAAAAGGAGGTTACCTACTCTCCTTACACAATTGCACAAATTTGGCCAGATCTCTGACTTTCAAGCATCTTTTGATATAAAATATCCTGTTCTACTTTTTTCATAAAACACTGAAATATTTCCGAAATTCTTCCATTTCAGTGTCCAAGTTACATTTCCAACACTAGGTCTCAAATATGGAAGTGACATCAACAACAACAATGCCAAAACCCTTTACCAGTCTATGCACTGATTTTTAATTTATTTAATTACTTCGCCGTAGTTTAGGAGGAGTTAAACCTTTTTATTTTAAAACTAGAAGTTGTTCGTTTTGAAGAAATCCAGGACAAACCACAGCTTCTTGTCAATTTAGAGCTCTCTTACACAATTATAGCTCTGACCTCAATTTAGCCACCAGCTTCCTCATAGTTATATAATTTCTGGTCTCGTCCTGAGTCAGCACTGTCATAAGACTCAATCTTGTCACAAAACTTCATTCCTAGGACCAAAAAATATATATATATATACAAGGCCACAGTGTTGTCTGACCATAGTTCTTCAATAATGTCCAGGGCTCTTCCCTCTAGAGGTGTGTTTAGCTGAGCAACCTCAGATTTCATATCAGACAGGCAGCTACTCCTTAAGGTTCAATTGGACTCTTCCTTTTGCTTTTATCCCTTAGAATAAATGTACATTTTATACTCATACATTTCCATTTTTTCCAGGCAAATTATAGAAGAAGTGAGAGAGCACACCTATGTTATCTGAGAGGAAACTGGCAAAGGCAAGCTAACCCTTTGAGGATGCTATGCTTTACCTCGATAATGACACAAAAAGTGAGAGGATGCAGTGCCAGTCTTGGAAGGACAGAAAGTACAGGGGCATATCTCACAAAGCATAGTCTTTGGAATTAACTAGGGTGATCTAATACATGGTTTTGAGCTGTGTTTCTTAAACTATCCGTGGTGAAGGCCCATTCTATTCCTCCTCCAGTCCATCACGGACTGATCCTTTTATAAAATATAATAAAAATGGATTACTAGAAAAATAAAATGAAAAGCAAAATACTACTCTATATTTTTATGACATTTAACAGATATAAACTTAATTTGTCAAGTTTCTATAGAAGTTTCTAAACACTCTTAGTTTTGAGGTCCATCTCCTCACGGACCACTCATAATCAGAGGGTTGATGCTGGGCTAGGACCATGCTTTGGGTGGCACTGCTAGTATGGAAGAATAGTGGTCCCAGATAGGCTTCACACTGGGTCACTTGGGAAGATGTCCCAAAACTTGTGTTTATTGAAAGGGGAATCATGTGGATGTTGTTCTGGTATTGTGTTTTGTAACGGCTTCTCAATTCTTTCTAATGTGCAGTGAAGTTGAAAAACATTGCTCCAGAATAACAGGCCTTGTTGTTATTTAAGCTTCATTTCTGTCAATTACTGACAAACAGCCAGATCTACATAAAGAATAATAACCCTGAAGGTACAGACAGCTTAGACATTCTATCCCTGTCCAGCTAAATTACATAAATAAAATTCTAGCTTTTATTTTTTAGAGATAGCCCTGGCAGTCATTAAAAAAAAAAAACTCTTAAGGAATTTCTTTAAGACAAAATGACATTCTTTGCTCTGATATCAGCATTAATTGACCATTTGATCTAAATTTGTTTCCTGTGTGAATTTACCAGAAGGAAGTACATTTTACAGTATGGTACACATGGACCTGTGTGTAAAACCAGACTTCATTTTACTACCTGTGGGAACAGGGACAAGTTATCTAAAATCTCTGACTTCAGTTTCTTTTTTATTAAGTTCAGGAATACATGTGCAGGTTTGTTACGTAGGTAAACATGCGTCATGGGGTGGTGGTGTGCAGATTATTTCATCACTCAGTTATTAAGCCTAGTACCCATTAGTTATTTTTCCTGATACCCTCCCTCCTCCCACCCTCTACCCTCTTATAAGCCCCAGTGTGTGTTCTTCCCCTCTACGTGTCCATGTGTTCTCATTTAGCTCCCACTTATAATTGAGAACATGTGGCATTTGGTTTTCTGTTCCTGCATTAGTTTGCTAAGGATAATGGCCTCCAGCTCTATCCATGTCACAGCAAAGGATATAATCTCATTCATTATAATGGCTGCATAGTATTCCATGGTGTGTACGTACCACATTTTCTTTATCCAGTCTACCATTAATGGACATTTAGGTTGATTCCATGTCTTTGCTATTATGAATGGTGCTATAGTAAACATACATGTGCATGTGTCTTTAAAATAGAACAATTTATATTCCTTTGGGTATATAGTCAGTAATGGGATTGCTGGGTCGAATGGCAGTTCTGTCTTTAGGTCTTTGAGGAACCACCACACTGTTTTCCACAATGGCCGAACTAATTTACACTCCCACCAACAGTGTATAAGCACTCCTTTTTCTCCAGAACCTCGCCAACATCTGTTATTTTTTGACTTTTTAATAATGGCTATTCTGACTAGTGTGAGATGGTATCTCATTGTGGTTTTGATTTGCATTTCTCTAATGATCAGTGACGTTGAGCTTTTTTTCGTATGATTGCTGGCCACATGTATGTCTTCTTTTGACAAATGTCTGTTCATATTCTTTGCCCACCTTTTAATGGTGTTTTTTCCTTGTAACTTTAAGCTTCTTATAATGCTGTATATTAGATTTTTGTCAGATGCATAATTTGTAAAAATTTTCTCCCATTCTATAGGTTGTCTGTGTACTCTGTTGATAGTTTCTTTTGCTGTGCAGAAGCTCTTGAGTTTAATTAGATACCATTTGTCAATTTTTGCTTTTGTTGCAATTGCTTTTTGCATCTTCCTCATGAAATCTTTGCCTGTGCCTATGTCCTGAATGATACTGCCTAGATTGTCTTCCAGAGCTTTTATACTCTTGGGTTTTACATTTAAGTCTTTAATCCATCTTGACTTAATTTTTCTACATGGCTTAAGGAAGGGGCCTAGTTTTAATTTTCTGCATATGCCTAGCCTGTTATTCCAGCACCATTTATTGAATAGGGAATTCTTTCCCTATTGCTTGTTTTTGTCAGGTTTATTGAAGATCAGATAATTGTAGGTGTGTGGTCTTGTTTCTCGGTTCTCTGCTCTGTTCCAGTGGTCTATGTGTCTGTTTTTGTACCAGTACCATGCTTTTTTGGTTACCGTGGCCCTGTAGTATAGTTTGAAATTGAGTAGCAGGATCCTCTAACTTTATTCTTTTTGCTTAGAGTTGCCTTGGCTATTTGGGCTCTTTTTTGGTTCAATATGAATTTTAAAATAGTTTTCTCTAGTTCTGTGAAGAATGTCATTGGTAGTTTAATGGGAATAGCATTGACTGTATAAATTGCTTTGGGCACTATGGCAATTTTAATGATATTGATTTTTCCTATCCATGAAGACGGAATATTTTTCCATTTGTTTATGTCATCTATGATTTCTTTGAGCAGTGGTTTTTAGTTCTCCTTATACAGATCTTTCACTTCCCTTGTTAGCTGTATTCCTAGATACTTTTTTCTTTTTGTGGCAACTGTGAATGGGAGCTCATTTGTGATTTCGCTCTCATCTCATCTTGATTGTTGTTGGTGTACAGTTGCTAGCGATTTTTGTGCATTAATTTTGTATCCTGGGACTTTACCAAAGTTGCTTATTGGCTTAAAAAGCTTTTGGGCTAAAATGATGGGGTTTCCTAGATATAGGATCATTTCATCTGCAAACAGGGAGAGTCCAGTTTCTTAAATGCCTTCCTCAAACTACATTTTACTACCTGTGGGACCAAGAGGAAGTTATCTAAAATCTCTATGCCCTTGTTTCTTAAATGCGTTCCTCAAAGGATCATTGTGAGTTTTCAATAAAATAACCCACAAAAATTGATTATATTTTAGTGTCTGGCAGGTAGTAGGATTACTCAAATATTAACCCTCACTCATTTCCAACGCTGACATCTATCCAATATGCCCTGAAACGGCAAGTCAGCTGGCATCTATTAAACTAAGTTGTGGATCCACTGATTGATCAAT
Organism: Mandrillus leucophaeus; assembly: GCF_000951045.1. Taxonomy (NCBI): domain Eukaryota; kingdom Metazoa; phylum Chordata; class Mammalia; order Primates; family Cercopithecidae; genus Mandrillus; species Mandrillus leucophaeus. Next base: position 78,765 of record NW_012109663.1, on the reverse strand, counting down.
GTGCATATATTTTGGGTTGATAAATATTTTGAATATTTTGAATATTGCATCTACCAATCATGTTTCTTATGCAGAATCTGTTCAAAGTTATAGTGCCAGACATTATATATTAACAAATTGGTACCTTGTTTATCAATTTTTCATGTACATGGTTAATGTGAATCGGATTCCAGAATCTAATCAAACTCAGATTCCAGAATCTAATCAAACTCAGAATCTAATCAAAATCAGGCTCTCAAACTTACAGAGCTGAGAATTTTTTTTAGACCCAAGATAACCTTATCATACTATAAGAATCCCAAGGAGATGAGATTCAATATTATCCTGGATCTTCCCTTAACCACCTTAAAAACAATATAAAACTCATGGAGCACCTGGCTGGAGAACAAAACAGAAATCCCTGGTTCACTGTGAGAGCAGCATTCCCTTTGTTCTCAGAAGGCCCAGACAGCAGTGAAACTTTCACCAGTTCAATAAGATGAAAGAGAAAGGTTAATAAGTTAATGAGTGTTGTGGTTTTTATCACATTTTTAATATTGCATTAGGTTAGTAATTGCAGTTTTTATATTAAAAGTAATGGATTACTTTTGTACCAACCTGTTAGCAAATTGTTTGTGCCTCCTCTTCCTCTCTTTTACCTTCTTCCCCCATTCTTGCAAATACTCTACGTTTCAAGGTTCATGTGATATAATTATATTTGAAGACTTAGACTTCCAAAGACTTTCCAGTTCACCTCCTGGGATATGTTGATCCACGTTTGGATCCATTCTGGCTTCCGATCTCTAGCAGCCAGAAATAGCAACTCACTGGGGTGAATGAAGGAAGTCACAATGACCTCTGTTGGCTGCAGCCTAGATGTGTACTCTTCACTATCCCTTGCATTTCCAATGATCAGTTCTTATTTTTCATGTCTAAGGTAATACTGAAGTTAGTCTAACCTCTCCCACAATGCAGGAATTTGGTCTGTATTGTCACTTGCAGATGGTTGTGATCTTTTCATGATAAGCGGCTCAAAACCTTCATAAGTTAGCCTATTTAAGATTAGAAATCTCTTCTCCATATAGATACCAAGTTAGTCTTAAGAGTGCTCATGTTTCTACCTCCGGGCTTTAGAAAATACAAGGGAGTACTTCCTCCTTCCTACAGAAACCCTGAAGAACCTCTTTTTTCCAAATAAAGGCTTGCCAATATGAAACAGGTTAAAGCAAAACTTCAAGAGTTGAGGTGTGGTAGGGAGTCACTGAGTTTTCTTCCAGGCTTGCCCCGACCACACTGCTGCAGCGTGAGGTGAGGTACTAAGTATGTGCAAAGCTCTGCAATGAACAATTGGTCCAAGGCCACTTCTGGTGCTGCCATACCATTCCAGGTGCCGACTCTATATTTCAGTGACATGAGTCCTGAGGGGACCTCCGGAAACAGATGCAAAGAGAGGACATTTAACTTGACTTAATGACATACTGAACACTTCCCAGAACCATGTCTGTCTGCTTCGCAAGGTTGTGCCTCCCATCTTCCATTTTTTAGGCACACTCTCTTTCTAGTTGCTGTGTTTTGATGCCTGTCCTTCCCTGCCAGAAACAGCCCTTAGGCTCAGTCTCTGTAAAGAACTGCTAGGCCTTAGCGCCTTGGGGTCATTTTCAACATATCTTTAGTCGCATACATCACAAAACTGATTCTCCTGTGTTTTTTTTTGTTTTGTTTTGTTTTGTTTTGTTTTTAGTGGGGGGCGGGGGTGGGAGATAATGAGTAGGAAAAAAAAAACCAAAAAACTTGGGTTTATTTTTTTCACAATCCTTGACCTCCTTGAAATGAAATTCCCATCAGCCAGCACATTGATTTCATGAGCTGAGTGAAATGGAGAGTTTATGTGGAGCAGATGTGAAGCCCTCACATTGTGAAAAATCTGCTTTGGATTCTTTTCTTGAGTAGGGTGTGTGTGCAGAAGCAAATTTTCTGAAACTACTAGGCACGATCTCACATGGCAGTTCTGAAAGCTGGCACAGTGTGCCTAAACAAGGATTAGCAAAAGCATGACGAATCTGGGCAGAGCTGCAGAGGCCCGATCTCTGCCCTACTCCTGGCACAGCCTCATTCCCAGTTGACTTGGCAGAATTGATGGTATGAAAAAATGAGTTTCAGCTTGCACCTAGCCATAGGATTTACCACCTGAGTTTTCAGTGTTGGAGAAAGAAAATTTTAGAGACAATGGCAAGAATAAAACCCCACCCTCAAGGTTTGGAGTTTACTAAGGTGGAGTGTAAGTGAGCAGCATTCACCCTAATACTGGGTGACTAGTTATATGCCACTCAGTAAGTACAATTGCATAACTATTTATGCTATTAAGAATGATTTAGCAATAAACAGAGATCCTTTCTTCCCTTCTTAACCTTAGGGAAATACCTATTTAATTTTCAGTTACTGAGTGTTTGACAGTTTAATAGGCACTTCCACACTTGTGCTTTACAGCAAGCCCTGAAGTGGGTATTATTTCCTCCCTTTGTGAAAGTTGGAGCATTTAGTTTTCTCACCATAAGTGCCTACCAGTCCCTACTGGAGCAGATACCTAGCTCTACTGACTGCAGTGACTCTTTTACTTCTCTGCTGTCATTATGAGACTGGAGTGAGAACACTTCTGGACAGAGTCCGTAACAGAAAGCTGTTACCAAAGGGCGAAGGAGCAAGGCTGTGGGAGAGTAGCGCTGATAACGTGACCCTGTAAGCTTCCCACACTCACAGACTCCCACACTTACAGGTGATGCAGAGTGTGGAAAGGGTGACCAACTAGTCTCCATTTGCCTGGACTCTCCTGGTTTGGGAACTGAAAATCTTGCATCCTGGGAACTCCCTCAATTCTGTGCACACCAATGGCTGGTCAACCCCTGTGTGGATCGTATTTTGCCTCTTTGGTTTCATCTAAATTTCTGGTAGCACTTCCAGGTTCAAAAGACTTAGTCCTCAAACCCTTAGGAAATTCTAGTGGCTTCCAGGACCTCACAGTCAATTGCTGCAAGACAGTTTTACTGAGCCAGGACTCCAAGACTTTTGGTCTCAAGTGGTTACATATTTGAATATTTGAGCAACCAATCCATAATAATAATAATAATAATAATAATCCAAGCAGCCAACTGTGATCAAGTTAATAATAATGACATCTGCTACTGATTATGAGCCAGGCAGTATACTTCAGTGCTTTCCTACCCTCACCACCAATCCTCAGGACATCTATGTAACGTGGCTATTCATTAGTCTCATTTTATGAATATGGAAACTGAAGTCATAGATATTCAAGCAAGGCTCCAGGTCCTGAACCAGGTGGATCTAATTCCAAAGCCCATATTCCTGTAGCACACTTTTCAAAGTTCCTCTAAGTTCCCCTGTATCTTGAACTGAGGAAATTACAGTTGCATGGGTGCTTTGTGGTAATCATTAAAGGCTTTTGTAAACTTTGGGAGTAGGACCAGGCTCACGGTAACTAGGAGATTGAGTACCCTGAGAGTTCCCCAGAATTTCATAGAAATATGGTGTTTAGAAGAAAGAGTCATCTGGTAAATCCTCTAAACCTAAAATTAAGACTTAGCTGCTATATATTCAAACTGATCAATTTTTTTTTTTTACCTTCCAAGATTCAGCTTTTGGTACTTTATCATCCAGTCAAGTCTCATGGAGACTGGATTAGGATCATAAGACTTATTCAGATATTAAACTTCACATGATACATTATTTTGTGTAAAACAATTTTTAGATTAATATGCTACAAAGTTTTGCCAAGCCCTTAAGAGGGAGTCTACCAATGCAGCGCTTTTGCATTTGTGCTGTCACTACCCATGTTTGAATGCATTTACTTTTGTGCATAAGTAAACACGTTTTTGTTTGAAAGTTGAGACTAAGAATACCTGTTCTTGTCCACACCTGTTTAACTTTGTCTTACCGTGCTGGCAAACATACTGGAGTTCTTCAGCATTTACTGCTAAAGCGATGGTGCTTACTCACAAGCCAAATCAACTGGCAATGCTCTTTCCTGGTGGATTAAATTTGGCTAATGAGTTATAGTAACAAATTCTAATTACAAATTCTGAATTTGACATAATATATTTTAAATTGGATGTACATTTACTATATTATATTGAGAGAGAGATTTGTGGAAAAAATGTATACTCATTTTCAAAAAGAAACTTTTGTTTGTATCTAAAAAATGAACTCTTAACAAATTTCATCTCCAGGTTGTTAAGAGCCCAGGTTCTGGATTTCATAGCTTGAACAGCTTTTCCTGAAGACTTAGAAAACCTGCTTCACTGGATCACTTAACAAGAGTAAAATCTCCTTTGTGTAAAGTTTTCTTGGAGGTGATGGTGTACCAGTATGCTGACCACCTACTGTCAAAAATAACATCTATACTGGACAGTCTCCTATCAAATAGTAGATCCAGAAGCTTCTGGTGCCATTGCAACTTATATTAAGAAATAGTGGTCTGTAATGGTTAAACAGCTACTGAAGAAGACCTAGGTACTTTCCCAAGTAAATGAAAACCCTCTGGCATTCGAGAGCCAGTATGCAGGCTGGATTTCAATTTCTCTTGAGCCCCTGCACTGTGTTACATTGGTGGCATAAACAAACTGTACGATGATATGAGACAACCCTGTGGTTAATGTGATTCGGGGTCAAATGATAATTTCTCTATGTGCAGACACAGAAAGTTTTACTTAATTTTCTATACCTAAAATACTTAGAAACCATAGTCATCCATATTGATATTTTAACTTCTCTTGCCGAAACTTGACCCACTGTTGCAATTATTTTACATTTCCTTGGCTCTATTTTCATTTATGTTTAACTCCAGAAACCACATCAAGTGTTTGCATAATGAAGTAGAGTATAAAGAAGTAGAAATGTACACATGCATCTCTAAAATCTCTAGGCAAAGCACCCTGCACTTAAACACACAATACATTTTTTCATGATTGTGTTGAACTGATGTAACCTAACCTGTTTTTATATCCTTCAAAATAAGGTGGGCATGAATGCTTTCAGCCCTTGTCAGTAGCTTTGATTATCCTGTTTTTGTTAGATCCCTCCTCTTGGTTTGATCACAGTAGTTACTGTATTTCTTTTTGTAAGTTGGTTTGCAAAGGGTGGGGCTTGCAGACCATTGGGAAGTTGTAACAGCTGTGAGTCATATTGTTGAAGGCAGAACTTTGGAGCCAGACTATTTATGTGAAGGAACAAGATGCTGTTATTTACAACAGAGTGAACTGAGATTCAGTCAGTAAAAGTCTTTGTTTGCAGAAATACAGATCCAAGACAAAAGACAGGATGGGTACTGCTGGAAAAGTAAGTGGAACATTTCTATCTCCTCCTCGTCATGACCTAATGGTGTGAGACTGATACTTAGAACTTTGAATCCATTAAAGTAATTAAACACTTGGAGATATTCCTTGAGGAATGAAATGCCTCATGAGCAGGCATACAGTGAGGGAAACACTGGGTACAGTGTTTCAGAGAGTGTCAGTGGAAGCAGGGGTAAGTTGGAAATGGCGTATCCAATGTTAGCAAGACATTGGAGGAAAATAGAGAAATGTGATTTATATTGTCATTATTCATAATTTGATTTCAGGATAGCTGGGCAATTGCTCCAGGAAGCAAAATGTTTCCACAAGGACACTTCAATCGTCTCAGTAGCACGCGCTGCCCTCACTGCAGTAGTTCAATGGGAGACCAGGGTCTCATGCCCAGATGTTGGAAGAAACATTCCTGCCATTAAGAATGGAAAATGCTAATTCTGGGATGCAAAATGGACAAGAAAGTGTCATGATTTTTAGGTTTCTTACAAATGTAGTTTTTATCAAAATATATATTTTAAAATTCTTTAAAATCAAACTATGTTATTGGTAAATTATGTTTATTGTTTTAAAAACAACAGAGTCAGCAGAGTTGGTATTAACTTTAGAAATAGCTTTACTTCCTTTTTTTTATTTGAAAGTAGGTCAGTATAATTCCTTGCTTTAAATGGGTACGTAATTGCTTAAAGGACTAAGTGCTTTTGTTTGTTTTGTTTTAACTTGAACAATTTTGCATTTAGCCTGCTTAAGGTTTTGGAAAAATAAAGATGACATGTGAAGTCTGGGTAATGTGACAAGTCAGGAAACTCTATGATGTTAGAATTTGAAATAATTTTTACTAGAATTGAGTAGAACTGGAATAAAATCATCCTAATTTGGGTCAGAAATCCAGCAAAACTAGATTACTTAGGAATTTAATTTTGCACTACAGAAGCTAGCAACTCTATCCATGGAAATTAATGAATCTTAGAACTGAAAGGAATCTTAAAAATTTGCAACTTTAACCACCCAACAGATGCTTCAGGTCTGGTTACACTATTTCTAGAAAGTGAATATTCATCCTTTGTAAGAACATTTCTAATGATGTAGAAAGTAGCCTCAAGGCAGGCTTTCCAATTATAATTAATAATACAGTGTATAATATATAAAGACTATAAAAGCTATATAATTTTGATATATGGTCATGCAATAGTGTAGTTTGCATAAGGATTATGTATTTCCCAAGGTGCTGTAGTGTTCCAGTGTAGCTCATGAAAGGAGTTTCCCTTTACATTGGGATTGATTTTTTTCTCTTTATAATAAATGTGTTCTTTTTCATTAAAAAAGTAAAAGATAACTGTATTAGTTTCCTAGGGCTTCCATAACAAAGTAGCACAGACTGAATGGCTTAAACAGCAGAAATTTGTTTTCTTGTACATCTGAAGGCAAGTATTCTGAGATTAAGGTGTCATCAGGGTTGGTTTCTTTTGAGGCCTGTGTCCTTGGCTTGTGGATGACCCTCTTCTCCCTGTCTTCACACGATCTTCCCTTTTTGTTTGTATCCTAATCTCCCCTTCTAATAAAGACACCAGCCATATTGGATTAGGTTCCACCCTGATCACCACATTTTAAATTAATTACTTCTTGAAAGACCCCATCTCCAAATACAGTCACCTTCTGAGGTACTGGGGGTTAGGACTTCAACATATGAATTCGGAGGGAAACACAATTCATCCCATACCAATGAATATTCTAGAAAATTTGGAAGGTTAGAAAATAAGAGGGAAAAAAATCAATCATAATATCACATTCCCAGACTATCATTTTTGTGTGTGTGTTTCCTTCTATTTTTCTATCCATAGTTTATGTAGCCATACTCATACAATACACAAATATTTTTATCCTATTTTTCCAACTTAAACATTTTTTCAATTTATTACAATTTATAAACATTTTTAAATGTCTAATTTTCTGCACTTACACAATTTATTTCATCATTCCTCTATTATTGTTTACATATTTTCCTTTATAAATAGTGCTGTGATTACATCTACCATATAGAGAGATTTTTCTAAAGATAGTATTTTCTCGAGGTAGGCTTTAAAAATGGAATTACAGGGTAAACATGTCACAACATCCTTAAGTATCTTGATGTACCATGCAAATTACTTTCTAAAGGGTTGACATAGGTAAGATGGCCCATTTTACTATTTCTCTGACAATACTGTGTATTCTCATTAAGTTCTCATTAGGTAAAAAGCCATTATCAGAGCACAGTGGCTTGTGCCTGTAGTCCCAGCTACTGGGGAGGCTGAGATGGGAAGATAACTTGAGCCCAGGAGTTAGAGTACAATCTAGGCAACAGAGTGTGATACTGTATTAAAAAAAAATTAAAACTTCATTATAGATTTGAAAGGCAGAGAATTGTATCTAATTTTTATTTTTTAAAAAAGGCATTTTTATGAGTGAGAACAAATATGTCACAATCTATTCATTAATCTTTTGCAGTTTTTTCCATAGGTCCTTTGTCTGCCATGTTATCTCCCAGGGTGTAAGTGTGGTATGTGGAAGTGGGAAGGAGTGTTAGGAGTGAAGTTGTTAACGCTTCCTCTGTAAATTTGAGTAAGCATCGTATTTATTAAATGTGGTAACTTTTATCTATTTCACTTTAATATTTTCCCTCAGTACTACTTGCTGTCAATGTGGAAAATTTACTATTTCTCAACATACAAAATTTTAATTCTTAGAAGCTGTTTCCTTTATGACTTTTTTTAACTTTTATTTTAGGTTCAGGGGTACATGTGCAGGTTTGCTACATAGGCAAATTGTGTATTGTGAGGTTTGGTGTACAAATTATTTTGTCACCCAGATAATAAGCATGGTACCTAATTGGTGGTTTTTCGATCCCTACCCTCCCTCCACCTTCCACCCTCAAATGGGCCCTGGTATCCATTGTTCCTTTCTTTGTGTCCATAGGTACTCAATATTTAGCTTGAGTACCTATGTACTCAAGGTACATAAATGAGAACATGTAGTTATTTAGTTTTCGGTTTCTGTGTAGAGGACTACGTGCTCCCAAACGAGACGTTCCCGAAAAGTCCTGCTCTTGCAAACAAAGCAGGGTGTTCCTTCCCTGCAAACAGGGAGGACAAAGGAGCCAGCTGCAAACAGCAGACCCTGGGGGCTGATTTATGTGTAAACATCTTGAAAATCCAGAAAGTCAGGGAACGGTCAGAAAAACAACAATGTGTCTTTGTGACTTGGCAACATTCCACAAACGACTGTATAAAACAAAGCAGAGTATGTCGTTCAGCACAGCCACCATGTTTGTATTGTCCTGTGTTGTCTTGTGTGTTCATTCCTTTGTTTAGGAAACACACAGACCCCAACATTTCTGCGTTCATTCACTTAGGATAATGGCCTCCAGCTCCATCCATGTTCCTGCAAAGGACATGATCTTATTTTTTATATGGCTGCACGGTATTCCGTGGTATATATGTACCACATTTTCTTTATCCAGTCTAGCATTGATGGACACTAAGATTGATTCCATGTCTTTGCTATTGTGAATAGTGCTTTAGTGAACATATGCATACATGTGTCTTTATGATAGGACGATTTATATTCCTTTGGGTATGTACCCAATAATGGGATTGCTGGGTCAAATGTTAATCCTGTTTTAAGTTCTTTGAGAAATGGCCAGACTGCTTTCCACAATCGCTGAACTAATTAACCTTCCCACCAGTAGAGCATAAGTGTTCCCTTTTCGCCCCAAACTCACCAGTTTATTTTTTTGGCTTTTTAACAATAATCATTCTGACTGGTATGAGATATTACCTCATTGTGGTTTTGATTTGTATTTCTCTAATGATCAGTGATGTTGAGTATTTTTTCATATGCTTGTTGGCCATATGTATGTTTTGTTTTGAAAAACATCTGTTCATATACTTTGCCCACTTTTTTAATGGCGTTGTTTGTTTTTTGCTTACTATTTTGTTTAAGTTCCTTATAGATGCTGGATATTAGACCTTCATTGGATGCATAGTTTGCAAATATTTTCTCCAATTCTGTATGTTGTCTGTGTACTCTGTTGTTGGTTTCTCTTGCTGTGCAGAAGTTCTTTAGTTAAATTAGGTCCCGTTTGCCAATTTTTGTTTTTGTTGCAATTGCTTTTGGCATCTTTTTCATTAAGTCTTTACCAGGTCCTATGTTCAGAATGGTATTCCCTAGGTTATCTTCCAGGGGTTTTATAGTTTTGGGTTTTAGATTTAAGTCACATCTTAAGTTAATTTTATATATGATATAAGGAAGGGGTCTGGCTTCTGTCTTCTGCATATGGCTAGCCAGTTATCCCAGCACCATTTATTGAGTAGGGCATTCTTTCCCCATTGCTTGTCCTTTGTTATTTTTTCTATCACTCTTAAGCATAAAAGTTATTCCATGCTCAGTATGATTGATATTTACATCTTCATTGATTGATAAAATAGTTTGACTTTAAAAATAAATCTCAGGCCAGGCACAGTGGCTCACAGCTGTAATCCCAGCTCTTTGGGAGGCCGAGGCAGGCAGATCACAAGGTCAGGAGATCAAGACCATCCTGGCGAACATGGTGAAACCCTGTCTCTTCTAAAATACAAAAACATATTAGCTGGGTATGGTGGTGCACATCTGTAGTCTCAGCTACTAGGAAGGCTGAGCCACGGGAATTGCTGAACCTGGGAGGCAGAGGTTGCAGTGAGCCCAGATCGTGCCACTGCACTCCAGCCTAGCGACAGAACAAGATTCCATCTAAAAGAAATAATAACAAAAAAATAAAAATCTTAACAATTAATCCACCTTGAATTTGTTTGGGAATGTGGTGGGAGATTTCTAACTTCAACATTGGGTGATATTACACTGTAACCCATAACATTTTCATTAGTAAGGCAGAGGGTAAATATTAAAGTGAACTACTGATGGCTTTCAGCCACCCATCTGTTACCAGTGTATCATTTTTCACATTTAATCTTTTACAAAAGAGCCACTTAAGAATCCATAGGAGCTCTCTAGGACCGTTGTGTTTGTTGACAAGATGAAGGTAACTGATTTTGCATCTGAATAAATTAATTAAAATATTTTATAGGAGTCCTAGACTGATTTGGAGGGAGGAAGGTGGAAACAGTTTCTCTGTGTGTCTCTGTCTCTGTCTCTCTCTCTCTCTGTCAGAATTCAATAATCTTCACAAAATCATTTAATTGAATAACTACAGCATAACCAGTTGAATAACTGGACGCCAGTCACTGGTATCTCCACACCCAGTTTCCACTACTATAAGATGACAAGCTTTAACCTGCCTATCAAGCCCTACCAGGTGCAAGAACTGGGCTAGGTGCAAAAGAGATACAGAGATGCAGACACAAATTCAGTCACCTGGGAACTCACAATCATAATCTATATGCTTCATGATGTTCATGGTTCCCTTCAACCTTACCATGCTAATAGTCTCATTTCTTCACCATTGCTATGATTATATACAGTTATTAAATACTGGTTTAAATACAGACAAGCCAGCAGCATTTTCTGTTTTATAAATTTGTCTCTTGTGAATAAGTGATGCACAGAGGACAATTTTGTTAATCTATTCGATTTGAAATTGTAACAAAATAACCCATTTTTGGGGGGCGGGATATTATGTGAACAGCAAACAAAAATCAATAGGTTGGGAAAAGTACCTCAGGTCTAGTCCATCTCTGCATCTCATATGCTAGGTGACCATGGCTTCAATATTTAGTCACTCTGGGCTGCATTTCTCATACCTTAAACAAAGGCACACACAAGGCTTATAATTCTAGTGTTTGATGAAAATCATTCTGGAAAACTTAGAATATTATATATGCTCTTCTGTTCATATACATACTATTCAAGGAGTCTGTGTTTAAAGGCATAATTTGGACCCATTATAACACTTGCCTATTTCTTAGGTTATTAAATGCAAAGCAGCTGTGCTTTGGGAGCCGAAGCAACCCTTCTCCATTGAGGAAATAGAAGTTGCCCCACCAAAGACCAAAGAAGTTCGCATTAAGGTAAGCGTGAGCCCTGGAGAACTTAAGCCAAAAGCGTTATCAAACTTATATTGAATATAGCACTATGTGAGACTGGATTCTTAAATAAGGAGATGCGTCCCATGTTTGGAGTATTAATTCCTTTACTGGCTCTTGTATATTGTTAAGGATCTGGTTGTAGTAGATGCGAAATTAATGAGTTCATTATCCCTTTAAAAAACACTGTGCTTTATTATACCTTTGATTTGTTGAATTTTTATTCATATAGCATCTAATTAAAAAATGGTTAATAATCATAGCTAAAGACTTTTTAAAATATCTTCTGGGAAGCAGATTGTTTTGAGATTACTTTTCACAAAGAATGAAGAACTCACTTGTGCCTGGAGAAATGACAACTTCATGGAACATTTTCCTCCCTTTCTTTGGACAGAGCTTAACCTTGGCTTTGGATATCAGTTGTTGAGTAGGAATTGCTACCAATCTTTCTTTGACCCTCTTACTGTTACCTGAGCACTAGAGTAGCAGTAAGATTTTGCTCTTGTATGCCATTTCCTCTGTTCTTTGTTAAGAGAGCCCAAGAAGGGCCTAGCTATAAAAATCTACTTTCGGGCCATCACATGGTAACATCTGCATTCTGGTTCCCTCGCAAGAGCACCAATTTATTATAGAAAGGCACCAAGAGTCAACCTAGGGTTTGAGGGAGCAATATTATAAGTTCTATCAGAGAGGGATCTTGTCTGATGGTTGATTTTTGGCTCAGAATCACCTAAGAGTAAATGTTGTTACATTAGGCAATGATATTGACTAAACAACTATAATTTTCTCAAGAAGTTAAATATTCTCCCAACAGTGAAATGATCAGATTGTTGATTGGTGCAATGTTTTTGTCTTTGAACACAGATTTTGGCCACAGGAATCTGTCGCTCAGATGACCATGTGATAAAAGGAACAATGGTGTCTAAGTTTCCAGTGATTGTGGGACATGAGGCAACTGGGATTGTAGAGAGCATTGGAGAAGGAGTGACTACAGTACAACCAGGTATATGCAGGTGTCAAGCCACAAGTTTGAAATAATTAGGCTTTGATTAGCCTATCAAAGGAAATAGCACACACTAGGAATTATTAGAGGGATCCTTAACACCATTCAGGGAAATAAAAGGATACAAGAATGGATTTTACTGAGTAATGTTTAATTTGGCAAAATCTCAACTTTTAGAAGGCAAACCTTATGGTTTTTATAAACCTTAGACTATCTTTTTAAAAGTTTTACCTACAGTATGGGCTCAATTCACATTTGTTAATTTCATATTTTAACATTAATGAACAGCATCTTATATCATGATTTTTTTTCCTATAGGTGACAAAGTCATCCCTCTCTTTCTGCCACAATGTAGAGAATGCAATGCTTGCCGCAACCCAGATGGCAACCTTTGCATTAGGAGCGAGTAGGTTTCACTCATTTTTACTTTAATGTTATTCAAATTGTTCCTGTGCTAATTTTTGAATTGAGTTAATTAATACGTGTATTTGATGTATCAAATAGTATTACTGGTCGTGGAGTACTGGCTGATGGCACCACCAGATTTACATGCAAGGGCAAACCAGTCTATCACTTCATGAACACTAGTACATTTACTGAGTACACAGTGGTGGATGAATCTTCGGTTGCTAAGATTGATGATGCAGCTCCCCCTGAGAAAGTCTGTTTAATTGGCTGTGGGTTTTCCACTGGATATGGGGCTGCTGTTAAAACTGGCAAGGTAAGAAACAGGGTAGGCTAGTTTCTTTGTTTCTTATTTCCTTTTCTTAAATGATGTCCTTGGAATCTTGAAGAGTTTTGGGAAAAAAAAAAAGATTTAAAAAATATATTGCATATCAGGCTGCCAAATCAACTGAAAGAAAAATACAAAATTCAGATTAGAATTTTTGGTTTTTTTTACGCTTGAGAATATTTATTGATTATATTTGCAAACTGCACCATTTCTCCATCTTTAAAATATGTCCCTTCCCCATCTATTAAGTTTGTTAAGGTAGAATGATCTCAGTATTTCAGGCTTTTTGTCAGAACTTTTACTCCTAGTTTCTTGTCAGCTAAGTAAGAATTATTGTATAACTACAAAATAGAGTCATAAGTACATTACCAACTCGTCAGAAAAAAAGTATAATTATGTCAAATCACCTGTTGTAGATAATATAAAGATCAATAAAATCATTAATCATTTGGATTACCACCTATGATGCATATCAGAAATAAAATACAGTAGTGTTTGTTGCCTATAATCAGTAATGCTGTTACAGTTCACCAAAACTGATTTCTCAATATACATTTTTACATCAACTGTGATGTTAGATAGGATCCTTGGAATTTTAAATTAATCACATGAATTTCACAAGGAAATTGGAGTTCAAGGAATTAAGAATCTTTGACCTAATACAGTATAAAAGAAAAAACCTTTATCAAGAAACATAATTGAAAATTAAATTTCTAGATTTAATTTTTGTTTCTTCCATATCTCCTTCAGATTCAAATTTCTAAAATTTATATGTGTATCTAAATTTATTTACAAATGACTCAGAGTTATGATTTTTTAATTTCTTCTATTAAAAAATGGGATATATGTGCAGAACGTGCAGGTTTGTTACACAGGTATACGTGTGCCATGGTGGTTTGCTGCTCCTCATCCTCTAAGTTCCCTCCCCTCATCCCCTATCCCCCAACAGGCCCTGGTGTGTATTGTTCCTCTCTCTTTGACCATGTGTTCTCATTGTTCAACTCCCACTTATGAGTGAGAACATGCGGTGTTTGGTTTTCTGTTCCTGTGTTAGTTTGCTGAGGCTTATGGCTTCCAGTTTCATCCATGTCCCAACAAAGGACATGATCTCATTTCTTTTTATGGCTGCATAATATTCCATGGTGTATATGTACTACATTTTCTTTATCCAGTATGTCATTGATGGGCATTTGGGTTGGTTCCAAGTCTTTTCTATTGTAAATAGTGCTGCAATAAACACACGTGTGCATGTGTCTTTACAGTAGAATGATTTATATTCCTTTGGGTGTATACCCAGTAATGAGATGGCTGGGACAAATGATATTTCTGGTTCTAGATCCTTAAGGATTTGCCATACTGTCTTCCACAATGGTTGAACTAATTTATATTCTCACCAGCAGTGTAAAAGCTTTCTTATTTCTCCATAGCTTTGCCAGCATCTATTGTTTCCTGACTTTTTAGTAATCACCATTCTGACTGGCATGAGATGGTATCCCATGGTGGGTTTGATTTGTATTTCTCTAATGATGAGTGATGTTGAGCTTTTTTCCTATGCTTATTGGCCACATAAATGTCTTCTTTTGAGAACTGTCTGCTCATATCCTTTGCCCACTTTTGAATGGGGTTCTTCATTTTTTTCTTGTATATTTGTTTATGTTCCTTGTAAATTCTGGATATTAGACCTTTGTCAGATGGGTAGATCACAAAAATTTTCTCCCATTCTGTAGGTTGCCTGTTCACTCTGATGATAGTTTCTTTTGCTTTGCAGAAGTTCTTTAGTTTAATTAGATCCCATTTGTCAATTTTGGCTTTTGTTGCAATTGCTTTTGGTATTTTTGTCATGAAGTCTTTGCCCATGCCTATGTTCTGAATGCTATTGCCTAGGTTTTCTTCTAGGGTTTTTATGGTTTTGGGTTTTACATTTAAGTGTATAATCCATCTTGAGTTAATTTTTGTATAAGACGTAAGGAAGTGATCCAGTTTGAGTTTTTTTGTATATGGCTAGTCAGTTTTCCTAGCATCATTTATTAAATAGGGAATCCTTTCCCCATTGCTTGTTTTTGTCAGATTTGTTGAAGAGCAAATGATTGTAGATGTGTGCTGTTATTTCTGAGGCCTCTGTTCTGTTCCATTGGTCTATGTATCTGTTTTGGTACCAGTAGCACACTGTTTTTGTTACTGTAGCCTTGTAGTATAGTTTGAAGTCAGGTAGTGTGATGCCTCCAGCTTTGTTCTTTTTGCTTAGGATTGTCTTGGCTATACGGGCTCTTTTTTGGTTCCATATGAAATTTATCACGCCTGTAATCCCAGCACTTTGGGAAGCCGAGGCAGGCGGATCACAAGGTCAGGAGATCGAGACCACGGTGAAACCCCGTCCCTACTAAAAATACAAAAAATTAGCCGGGCGCGGTTGTGGGCGCCTGTAGTCCCAGCTACTCGGGAGGCTGAGGCAGGAGAATGGCGTGAGCCCAGGAGGCGGAGCTTGCAGTGAGCCGAGATCACGCCACTGCACTCCAGCCTGGGCAACAGAGCGAGACTCCGTCTCAAAAAAAAAAAAAAAAAAAAAGAAATTTAAAGTAGTTTTTTCTAATTCTGTGAAGAAAGTAGCTTGATGGGGATAACATTGAATCTATAAATTACTTTGGGCCGTATGGCCATTTTCTTGATATTGATTCTTCCTATCCATGAGCATGGAATGTTTTTCCATTTGTTTGTGTCCTCTCTTATTTCCTTGAGCAGCGGTTTGTAGTTCTCCTTGAAAAGGTCCTTCATATCCCAAGTTGTATTCCTAGGTATTTTATTCTCTTTGTAGCAATTGTGAATGAGAGTTCACTCATGATTTGTGGTTTTAGCTGGAGGCCCTTTTCAGGTTTCACTTTTTGACCCTAACACCTAACATGTTCAAGAACATTCCTCTCCACAGGTCAAACCTGGTTCCACTTGCGTCGTCTTTGGCCTGGGAGGAGTTGGCCTGTCAGTCATCATGGGCTGTAAGTCAGCTGGTGCATCTAGGATCATTGGGATTGACCTCAACAAAGACAAATTTGAGAACGCCATGGCTGTAGGTGCCACTGAGTGTATCAGCCCCAAGGACTCTACCAAACCCATCAGTGAGGTGCTGTCAGAAATGACAGGCAACAATGTGGGGTACACCTTTGAAGTTATTGGGCGTCTTGAAACCATGGTAAGACCCAAAATTTGAGAAGCCACAAAATACCCAAGTTATTAGATATGCACAAGGTAAATTTAATTCTCTATAACTTTATTAATAGTTAATAATGGAAATATCTCTGTGATTGTCAGTTTTACTCAAGCAAAAACTGATAATCACATAGTGATTTTGCCTAAAAAGTCAAATACTTAAGAGCAGGTTCGCTGGATCAAAGTTAAATACCATATCATACAACTCTCAGCTGACCAGAGGGCAAGCTAGTTAACCCTTCTAGATAATTGTTTTAAGTATGACCTTCCTTGTGTATGTAGATTTCTTAGCAAAAGCGATTCTATCTCTTGAATGTCAGTAAAGTAAGCATCAGAAGGTGACTGAGGAGAGGTGCAAAGGGATTATTCCAAATGTTGTGGTCTCTTCCCCCAAATCTGTAATCCATCGACCTTCTCACTCTTTACACCTGAGCTTTGTTTGCCCTCGTCTGAATTCCCCTAGAATATGAACCTTCAGTTTTCTAACCATGCCTCCTGTATAGCAACCTGCAACACCAGACCTTCAGTTAGAACTGTAAAACAGATCCAGGATTCCTGGGACTAGAAAGCTCCAGCCTGGCGTAGCATAAGGAGACGGAAAAATGGAATAAAGCCACTTTTGCTCAAGACTGAGTAGCAGATTAAGTCACCTAATGCTTTTGGTAATTTAGGAATAAATAGTCCTTAATTTATCATTGTGTCATATTCTTTTCCTAGTGAATCACTTAGATTTATTTCATATCAACAAATAGCATTTTAGGTCGTAAGTTTATGAAGCCATACGTGATACTGGATATATTATTAGAGCCTATTGATTTCCAGTTGCTACTTGATGAAGGCTGGTCTTTAAAAACAATGCCATCTGTTGCTCCAATCTAGCAAGTATTAAATTATTAATAACTGGATGGGCTAATGACCAGAAAATGAGAGATTAGTCTCAGAAATGCTCCCAAGAAAACGGACTCTTTCGTCCCACATTTTAGTATTTTATTTAATTTTGAGACTAAACTTAAAAAGAAAACTATGTTAAATGATTTGGTATATTAATTCAATTTAGTTTAGTTCAAATGGCTTTCTAAGGCTTATCTGAAGTGGTGATATTGGTATGAAAATATCACAAGAATTTCCCCTGTGTTTTAGTCCATGGCACACTGAAAATGCCATGAACACTGACCACATTGATTGCTGTTTTCTGCCTTAAAGGGCAAATGTGTATAGAAATTTAATTAAGGACTGAAGTTGCACTGAAACATTTTTAAAGCAAGTAAAAAACAGAAGATGGCTTAATTTAATTCCATGACTTTGCCATAGTACATAGGTCATTTCAGAGCTTATGTTACGCTATAAGAGACATGGGAAGCAAACGATCTCCTCTATTTTAAACTCAGATTGATGCTCTGGCATCCTGCCATATGAACTATGGGACCAGCGTGGTAGTAGGAGCTCCTCCATCAGCCAAGATGCTCACCTATGACCCGATGTTGCTCTTCACTGGACGCACGTGGAAGGGATGTATCTTTGGAGGTGAGGAAAGCAAAGCTTCTGGATGGGGAGTGATGGCTTTCACTCTGTTGCTTGGCAAGTGGGAGAAGCCTGTTTCCTCAGGCCTTTCTTCCAAGAATGAGTATGAAGGGATCTAAAATGGAACTGTGAAAATAAAAACACAAAAGATAAGTCCTTGATGTAGGACTAATATTGGTGGACACATTTTTGATATTAGCATCTGCAAATGAAGTTCCCCAAAGGCCTGAATGAGAGACACCAGTAGTGTTTCTATAGGGATGAATTATGTGACAGGAAGTTCTGATTTAATCCATTTTTATTAATATATGCAAGAATGTGTATTAAAATGAATTTATTCAATTCATAATAGCACCAACAAAAATCCCGGACCCAAAGCCAAAATGAACAACAAACTAAAAAAGAATTGTCACATTTTATGGGAACAGTTCAGATTCACACTGGAAGGACTTAGATTATCACTCAACAATTAATATTGTTTTAGGAAAGATGGAGCCAGGGTCACTCTGCTCAAGGCAGGTGACACAGTGAATCCTTTTATTTCCCTCCTCCACAAAGTCTCGTTTTCTAGTGCCTTCATACAGAGCTGTACTGGGTGCTTTAGAGTACTTCCAATATTGGAGTCTGCCTTAAACAATATAAGAGAATAGTAACTGTTCAAGTACTTGTTAAGAGTATAAAAAGGAGAAAATGATGTTCTTCACTTAGAGAAGTACATAAGATAGTGAAGGATACAAAAACAAATATAAAAGAAAGATATGAAAATAAGTGTAGCTATAGATATTATAAAACAAATTATAAGAGGAGCTTTTTCGCATTTATTCTACGTTAAAAGTTTTACATTAATGTGTTAGTTTATTTTATTTCTCAGTAACTCTCCGAGGAAGCTACTTGATGAATAAAAAAACTGAGACTTGGAACTATTAAGTCTTTTGCCCCTATAGCTCTCAAGTTGAGAACTGAAATTTAAAACTGGTCCACGGGAGAACAAAATTTTTCCTCTTTCTGCAACATTACTTGGGGCATAACAAAAGCAAGAGACCAGTAGGTATGGATGAGATTTTATAGAGAAGGCTTCTTAGGGAAAATAAAACTTGAATTGAAGAACAAAACAATAAGAGATGTAAGTTAAACCTCCTTGCTTTGACTATTTGTGGGAAGTGGGAAGATTATAGATTATTCAGGAATATTAGAGATACAATTCAATTATTCAGCAAATATTTGTTGAGTGTATACTGAGTACAGGCACCACTGTGTATACAGTGTACCATTCCAGGAGCTAGGAAGGGAGAAGAGACAAAACATACCAAGTCCCTGATCTCAGGAAGTGTGAGAATCCTCTCATTTTGTTATAGAGAGACTGACAATAAATAAATGAATGCAGAGTACACCATATGGTTACAAGTGCAAAGGTAAAAATAGAGGATGGGTAATAGGCAGTGCCAGAGGACCGGGGTGGAGGTGGAGGTGAATGCTATTTTATAAAGCTCGGGGAAAGTCTCCTTGATAAGGTAACATTGAGGCAAAAACACAAATAAGATATTCAAAAATCTTGGGAAAGAATATTCCAGGAAGGGAACATAGTAAATACAAAAGGGTGTTGGCAAGAACCATAAGAACAGGGAAACAGTCAGTATGGCTACAATGGAGTGAAGACAGAAGAACAGTCACAGCTGGGGTCAGAGGACCTTATATTATATGGGGCCTTTGGGCCATTGCAAGGTTTTAGGAGTTTATTCTGAGAGAGAAATAAAACCATAGAGGCTTCTGAGAGAAGTGTCACCTGATCTGACTTCCATTTTAACACTCTCCCTCTGGCTGCAATATGAGGAATACTCTATATGGGGCAAAGAGCACAAGCAGGGAGATCATGGAAGAAGTTATTATAATGCTGGAAGGAAAGGATGCTGGCTTGGAGTGATGGGGCTGGTGAGAAGTAATAAGATCTTGGATACATTTTGAAGACACAGCCAACAAGATTTGCTGAAATAGTTATTGCATGGCAAAAAGAGTAGAATCCAAGATTTGGGGGCCTAAGCGACAGGAATCATGTCACTATCATCATTTATTGAGAAGGAAGACTATGGAAGGAATAGATTGGGGGCTATGATGGAAGTGGTAGATACCAGGAGTGGTTTGGGGCAGGTTACACTCACAGAGATATCTGAATAAAGATGTCTATAAAATGTAGGCAATTGGGTATGAGTCTGTAGCACAGGTAGAGGTTTAGGATGGGTATACAAACCTAAGTGTTTTAAGTGGAGTATATCGAAAGCCACAAGACCAGAAGCAGCCACCCTAGAAGTAAATGTAGATAAAGAGGAGAAATGGACCAAGGACCAAGCCCTAGGAATCTTTAGAGTTAGAGGTCTGAGAGATGTAGAGGATCCAGCAAAGATCTGTGGAAGAAGTAACTAGTGAGCAAGGAAAATGACAATGATGATGGTGATGATGTAGTATCTAGAAGCTAAGGGAATACAGTGTTTGAGAAAAGGGGAGCCACCAACAGTATCAGTTCTACCTAACAGTTCATATAAGAGCAGGACTGAGAAATGACCCTTGTCTGGGTCAAAATGGAGCTCAAAGATTACCTTGATGATAGCTGTTACAGGACAGTGCTGGGGGCAAGAGCATAATCAGAGTGGGCTCAGAGAGGATGAGAGGAAAGGAACAGGATCCAGAAAGAATGAACTGGAGACAATTCTTTCTGTAAAGTAAAGAAATTTCTCTTTACAGAGCAAAGATATGGGGTGAATGGAAAAAGATGTAGGTATCAAAAGAGTTGTTTTAAACCTTTGTTTCTTTTTAATTTGGTTTTATTTTTATTTTACTTTAAGTTCTGGGATACATGTGCAGAACGTGCAGGTTCGTTACATTGGTATACAAGTGCCATGGTGGTTTGCTGCACCCATCAACCCATCATCTAGGTTTTAAGCCCCACATGCATTAGGTATTTGTCTTAATGCTCTCCTTCCCCTTGCCCCCCATCCACCAACACACCCTGGTATGTGTCGTTCCCTTCCCTGTGTCCATGTGTTCTCATTGTTCAACTCCCACTTACGAGTGAGAACATAGAGTATTTGGTTTTGTGTTCCTGTGTTAGTTTGCTGAGAATGATGGTTTCCAGTTTCATTCATGTCCCTGCAAAGGACATGAACTCATTCTTTTTCATGGCGGCATAACCTTTGTTTCTTATGCTGGGGCAAATACAGCTTATTTGTACACTGCTGGGAATTATCTAACACAGGGAAGGTGATAGTACAGGAAAGAGAAGGAATAAACATAAGATAATAAAAGGTAAAGATTACTTAGTAATGTCTGAAGAGAAAATGTGTCCTTATTTACAGGTTTGAAAAGCAGAGATGATGTCCCAAAACTAGTGACTGAGTTCCTGGCAAAGAAATTTGACCTGGACCAGTTGATAACTCATGTTTTACCATTTAAAAAAATCAATGAAGGATTTGAGCTACTCAACTCAGGACAAAGGTAACTGTTTCTTATGATGATCTTGTCTCTTCTCCACAGGCTACTTTTAAAATTTAGTACTTATAAATGAGCCTGTTTTCTTCATATTTTATTTCTAATTATTTAATCTAGCCTGATTGATACAGTTAATTACTTCTCTTTACCCACTGTATTAGTCTATTTTCATACTGCTATTAAAAAAAAACTGCCCAAGACTGGGTCATTTATAAAGGAAAGAGATTCAATTGACTCACAGTTCAGCATGGCTGGGAGGCTTCAGGAAACCCACAGTCATGGTGGAAGGCAAAGAGGAAGCAAGGCACCTTCCTCACAGGCTGCAGGAAGGAGAAGAGGGGAAGCAAAGGGGGAAGAGCCCCTTACAAAACCATCAGATCTTGTGAGAACTCACTATCATGACAACAGCATGGGGGAAACTGCCCCTGTCCCCCGATTCAATTACCTCCACCTGGTCTCTCCCTTGACATGTAGGGATTATAGGGATTACAATTCAAAATGAGATTTGGGTGGAGACACAAAGTCTAACCATATCACCAACTTAGTATGCCATTGTACTATATTAATCAAGTGTTTAAAATCTTTTGGATTTTGTTTGTTTACCTAGTTGATCTCATTGTGGCTATTTTTATTTCATCACAAAGCTGCTAGTTATTTCAAGTAGGCCACAACATTTCCTTATTTTACAGTTTTCAAAGTGCTTTCTCAAATGTGCATTTTTCAGATCCCTGTAGGCCAGGTATTATTTTTACCATTTTTAGATGAAGACTAAGGTTGTGAAAGCAAATAACTAACTCATCAAACCTCCTGGGGTAGTGCCAGGATACAAACTAATTGCAAAACTTGTGCTCTTTTGACCACATAACAAACTTCTCTGACAGAGCGTGGCAAGCTCTGGGTAAACATGGGTGTGATGATTTTTACTCTTGCTGTTTCTGAGGGTGTGGCAAGGGTTGAGGTCAAGTATGAATTCATGCAAATTTTATCTATGACATCCACCTCATGGAGGTCTCAAACAGCAATCAAAAAGCCTGTCTACAAGATGAAATGACATTCACTCATTGGGTCTATAAATAATTATTAAGCTTCCACTATGTGCCAAGGACTTGATTTCATTAGTAAAAGGAACTCTATATTGAGATCCAAATTTTTACTAATTTTTTTTTTTACCTGAGAGCTTTACAATGTTGTGTTTTGTCTCCACATCTGGTCTAGCCTACAGGATCATCATATTATGAACATACATTTTTTTAAGCAAGTAAACAATGGGATTCTGTAAGAAAAACTGTCAGAACCACTCAATACTACTTTACCCAGATAAGCAAAACTAAAAACTTAGTATGGCCTGCTTGGAAAATAATTACTATTTGTTTTCCAGAGAAACATAAATTCTGCTTTCAGGAATTTTGCTTCAAATATCATCTTAATGCAGGGACAGCCAAACTCATATTTGTAAACCTAAACTCTTCAATTTCCATCTACTTCCTGCACAGCTCCATTTGAATGTCCCACTTACATCAACTACACTCAAAATATTTTTTTTGCCAGTAATTTTTATCTCAGTCATTGTATTATGCATTCCCCTTTTACAGATGAGAAGCCATAGCATCATGTCTGACTTCTTTTTCACTCTTGCCTACCACATACAAACCAATGCTAAGCCTTGATGATGCAACCCTTGGTTTCTCCTTCAGCATCCCTCATTTCATTGCCCATGCTCATTGCTTTAATTCAGTCTAATCATTTCTGACATGGACACCGTAGTGAGATAATACATTTTGCCCCTTCCGTATTAAAATACATTCCAATTAGTCTCTCACTCAGCTGCCAAGCTCAAGATTCCCCAAAATGTCAATGTCTTAGCATGGTTTTGAAAGCTTTGTTATTGAACTAAAACCTATTTTTTTTTCAACAGATAAGAATTTGGCATTCATTCTATCACCCTCTGCAGCAGGCTTTTGTGATAAAGTGAGGGAAGTAGGTCTCATCTACTTGCAGGATCTCTTGGGCATCCAGAAATCTAAGCACACTGGATTGCCTTTCCTGTTCATATGTTCCTAGGCTTGTTCATGCTTTCTCCTCAGCCTGAAAACCACTTTCCTCTTGTTGGCATACTGAAATTATACTGATGTTTTCAAAATTAGCTCAGATACCCTTATCAGAGTTGCATAAGAAGAAAACTAATTGGTAAGGACTTTGAGTCCAAAGGATTTCCAATAACAGAATTTACTTGAATTTTCTATGACAGATAGAAAAGACAATTGTTTAAACTATCCTCTCTTGAAAGATAGTAAAACAAATCATTAAAAACTCTCATTTTACATTTCAGCATTCGAACTGTCCTGACGTTTTGAGATCCAAAGTGGCAGGAGGTCTGTGTTGTCATGGTGAACTGGAGTTTCTCTTTTGACAGTTCCCTCATCTGAAATCATGTATCTGTCTCACAAATACAAGCATAAGTAGAAGATTTGTTGAAGACATAGAACCCTTATAAAGGATTATTAACCTTTATAAACATTTAAAGTCTTGTGAGCATCTGGGAATTAGTATAATAGCAATGTTAATATTTTTAATTTACATTTTGTAAGGCTATAATTGTATCTTTTAAAAAAACATAGACTTGGATTTCTATGTTGTAATGGAGATTTTTAAGAGCTTTAACCAGCTGCTGCAGATATATATCTCAAAACAGATATAGCATATAAAGATATAGTAAATGCATCTCCTAGAGTAATATTCACTTAACACATTGAAACTATTATTTTTTAGATTTGAATATAAGTGTACTTTTTAAACACTTGTTATGAGTTAACTTGGATTAGGTTTTGAAATCAGTTCATTCCATGATATATATTACTTGATTAGATTAAGAAAGGCAGAAAAGATTAAGGGAAGGGCACATTTTTCAACGATTAAGAATCATCATTACATAACTTGGTGAAACTGAAAAAGTATATCATATGTGTATTTGAGGTTATTTGCCGACATATATTAATATTTTAGAAAATATTCCTTTTTGTAATACCGAATATAAACATAGAGCTAGAATCACATTATCATGTTTATCATAATGTTCAATTTGATACCGTAGAATTGCAAGCCCCTAAGTCCCTATTCACTGTGCTTAGTAGTGACTCCATTTAATAAAGTGTTTTTAGTTTTTCACAACTACACTAATGTATTTATATATATCTATAACATGTTTAAAATTCTTAAGAAAATTTTAAAAATTGGTTTTTTTTATTATTATACTTTAAGTTCTAGGGTACATGTGCATAACGTGCAGGTTTGTTACATATGTATACTTGTGCCATGTTGGTGTGCTGCACCCATCAACTCGTCAGCACCCATCAACTCGTCATTTACATCAGGTATAACTCCCAATGCAATCCCTCCCCTCTCCCCCCTCCCCATGATAGGCCCCAGTGTGTGATGTTCCCCTTCCCGAGTCCAAGTGATCTCATTCTTCAGTTCCCACCTATGAGTGAGAACATGACATGCATACAGCCAATAGACACATGAAAAAATGCTCATCATCACTGGCCATCAGAGAAATGCAAATCAAAACCACAATGAGATACCATCTCACACCAGTTAGAATGGCAATCATTAAAAAGTCAGGAAACAACAGGTGCTGGAGAGGATGTGGAGAAATAGGAACACTTTTATGCTGTTGGTGGGATTGTAAACTAGTTCAACCATTATGGAAAACAGTATGGCGATTCCTCAAGGATCTAGAACTAGAAGTACCATATGACGCAGCCATCCCATTACTGGGTATATACCCAAAGGATTATAAATCATGCTGCTATAAAGACACATGCACACGTATGTTTACTGTGGCACTATTCACAATAGCAAAGACTTGGAATCAACCCAAATGTCCATCAGTGACAGACTGGATTAAGAAAATGTGGCACATATACACCATGGAATACTATGCAGCCATAAAGAAGGATGAGTTTGTGTCCTTTGTAGGGACATGGATGCAGCTGAAAACCATCATTCTCAGCAAACTATCGCAAGAATAGAAAATTTTAAAAATTGTATAAAATGTTTTGTGGTGATATATCTTTAAACAGGCAGTTTTATGTTGTTATTGAGCTTTTATTTGTTAAACACAAAGTGTTGAAGCACCTGAAAACATAAAAATACTTTATAAGACACATAAGAAGTTGGGTGGTCATAGCAGAAATTGAGGCTTCCAATATTAGGGCATAATATAGATTGGACACTTCTACCATGGTAAATTGCAAAATGTCCAGGTATTTATGAACCAATTTCACATGATGAATATTTCCCAATGAAAAGTGTCATGAACTCAAGGGGTAAAATTTCCTTTTTCTTTTACCAGTTTGTCAATCTAGGCTTAATCTAGGTTTAAAAAAAATAGCTGAAAAGTATAAATAATTATTTTGAAGTATCTTCATCATCAACTAGGTTTAGCTATGGCAATTCTCAAAATACTATGAATAGTTACAGCTTATAAGAATTATATTTTATGTATTCATATATATCTGTATTTATATCAGTAAATAGATGATAGATAGATAGATAGATAGATAGATATAGATAAGTATAGAAAATCTCTACCCAATAATCATTTGGAGACATTTCCTCTGTCCATAATCAATATCTATAGCTAGGATCCCAGAATCCATTAAGGAAGGAAAACTGTCCCCCAAAAAAGCATTTTTAACAAGAAAAATATGTAGAATGGATTAATTCCTTTAATTCTCTTGCCTCAAATTTTGAAAAACATGTAAATAAGGATACTGAAAGCAATATGTAAATATAGGTGCATCAAAAGAAATAAATCCAAGAAGGAATAAATACATTTATATTCTCAGATCACAGCTTTTTAAATGAAATCCACTTTATGCCTACTTCCTACACATTATAATTTGACAAATACGCTGCATATATGACCATTTTATTTATTTAGTATTTATTATGATACTTTGTGGAATCATTCCTCATGTCTGAGCTTGTCATGGCCAAATAATGAAGAGAAAGACCTTCTACTATCTTTCTCAGGGTAACTTGCACATGAATAGCATTTTGAGTCATCAGAAAACACGGGTTCTAAGAAGAGATCAGGAAATCTGATTATTTTTGCATATTTCTTATTTTTGGTCAATGAAACCACAAAGCATTGTCAAACTGAGTTCTTGAATATAAATCAAAATATAAGTAAGCAATAAATAGCTAGAGGAATGCTAAAAGAAATATCCAGCTTCTTCTTTAAAGAATAGTCTAGACTTTTAATCATTTAACTGATATGTGGAGAACATTCATTGGGCAATTTTTTTTTTTTTTTTAAATTTCAACCATGTATCAAGTACTGAGCTAGGTGTTTGGTATACAGTAATGAATAAAACAGATAAAGTCTCTTCCCTTGTAGAGCATATGGTCTAGTAGTGATAGCAGCTCCTCTCTGCTAGGAACTGAACACTCTTCGGGACACCCTGGCTACAGAAAGGAGTGACCCACTGCAGGTCTTGTCTGAGCTATTCTGTCACTCAATAAAGCTCTGCTTCGCCTTGCTCACCCTTCAGTTGTCTGCGTACCTCATTCTTCCTGTTCTCAGGACAAGAACTTGGGGCCCACCAAATAGCCGGGGTAAAAGAGCTGTAACACCAACAGGGCTGAAATATGCCCCTTGCTCACCAAGTTGTGGGCGACAAGGAGAGAAAAGAGATGGAGAGAAGAACTGTGACCCTTTGGGGAGCCCAGACCTAGGAGCTCCCTAAGCCAGGGCTGTAACACCCTCTTTGGAACTCTATGGTTCCTGATGTCTCCAAGCTTCCGGGCACCACTGCATTCTTGGTGTCAGCTGTGTAAGCTGCTTATGGTATGTCTGGTCCAGCCGCAGACTTGCAGGAAGCTGGTGCTCATGCCAGCACCTGGAGCTGCCCACCTGCTGCAACCAGCATGCCTGGCTGTGTGCAGTTGCCAGACCCCACACTTCCTGACACACCCCTCATCACTCCGTGACTGGCTCGCCCTTGACAGGTGTGGGACCCAGACCAGTAGCATGAGTTGAGCATAGCCTGCCAGGTCGAGTGGGCAGAATGAGCCCAGCAGGCCAGAGCAAAACATGAGCAAAGGCACCATTGGCCACAGAGGTTTCCGGCTGGCAAGACGACACCCCAAGGATCCTGTAACAGTAGGAGATTTAATAAGTAAATAAACATATAAGTATATTACTTCAATTTTTGATAAATGATAAATAAGGCAATGATCAAGGTGCTGTGTTAGAGAGATAAAAGAGGGAAAACAGGAAGGTATTTCCAGCTTTCTATAAGGTATTTGAAGGCCTCTCTGAAGAGGTAAATTTAAGCTTACATGGAAGGATAAGCTAGAGCCAGTTCTATGAAGAGAGGAGCAAAATTTTCTCAGGTGAATGAACAACATGGCCAAAGGCCATTAATTTGGAAAAAACTCACCCATTTATTGTTGGAAACTATAAAAGGGCCAGTGTTGCTGGTATTTGCTGCAAAACGTTAATGATATTGTTTAGGTTCATGAAGCTGAAAAAAATGCCAAATCCTTGTGGACATTTTTATCTCAATAATACATTTATCTCAATAACCAGCTTCCTTATCTACATTTCCAGAAGATAATGTGATTTGATTAGTGCCAAAATTGATATGAAATTATTTTAATTTAGAGGAAAAAAAGGACTATATAGGAAGAGCATTCCCAAGAGTACCCTCTTGCCCATGGCTTCAACTCCAGTCTCTGCAAAGATTTCTTCTTTGTTTCTCATTCCTCTTTACATCTAGAATTATTTATATTTTTATGTAATAAGTAACTAACCAAGGCCTCATAAACTAGTTTGTAGTATTCATCTTCTTCATGCATAGGTATTTGTCCATTTTTTTTATTCCTTACTCCCTCACAGAGTTAAATTCCCTTCATTAAGGAAAATCTCGATTACCTAGACCACCAGCTTTAGGTTCCAGTAGTTCTTTCCACCATGTATCTGACTTTGTCTATTACCCTATGGGGTACAGAAAAGTGACAGATGCCTTCACTGAAAGTCCATCCCATTTTACATGTAAAGTGTCAGAAAATAAGAATTATATTCTAAGTTCTTTCTCAAAACAGTACCTAGTATTAAAAGAACATGTTGTACCCAAAGGACACTAGGTAAATTCTTAGCTGATTCCACAATTGAATTGAGAGGATTATGTATTTCTGGCTGTGTCACGTGTCCAGGTCATTAAATGCATCTTCATGTGAGCCAAATAATTGAATGAAATAGTAAAGCATGTTTTTGGCAACAGCTCTTTCAGGTAGTCAAATTTTAAATTTTAAATTTGGATTTTTTTTCTGTTCTGTAAATGAATGAGACTTACACTTCAGATTCAAGTCAACATTTTAATTAAAAATAACATTTACTAGCATTAGGACAAATACCTAATGCATGTGGGGCTTAAACCTAGAAGACGGGTTGATAGGTGCAGCAAACCACCATGGTACATGTATACCTGTGTAACAAACCTCCACGTTTTTACATGTATCCCAGAACTTAAATAAAATTAAAAAAAATAATGTTTACTTGAATTTACCATGGCATACTTGAAAAAAAAATGGATACATTGTTTTAATTTCACTAGCATTTTATAAATTTCAATGCAAGTTTTTGGCAAAGAACCACATAGTTATATAACTACCTGGCATGCATCATCTTAGTACTATTTATTCAGAAAGGCCTTTTATAAAACAAACTTTCCTCCAAAAAAAGGAAGTACAAATATTGTACTCCGATTGTGTATTGCAACTTGTCAAAAGTGTGACGTGGTGACCTAATTCAGGAGATCTGGGTTTGAGTACAACTCTACCTCCAATTAAAACTCACAGTAACTATTTCCTGAAGTCTCATACAGCATTCTTAAAGTTTTTAACTAGAATAAGGGTTCTTTTCTTATTATTACTGACTTTTCTGTACCTACCATGGTTTTGAGAGGGTTTCTGAAATTGTCATAAAGTTGGTTGTTGGTTTTTCTTTACCTTCCAAAAGAAGACTGAAGAGTGTCTCCCTAAGGAATAAAAGGTGCTAACGCACTTGCAATTTGCTGCTTCAAACTAGGGGACTTGTCTAGTGCATTTGTTCTAGAAAATTAGAATCATAGACATAGTCTCTCCTGGAAGCCACTGAAAGTTCTAGGAAGCACTTGGCTACATTTGAAAGAAACACTCAAAAGAGATAGCTTGATCAAAGACGAAATCCCTCAGAAGAAACAAGAGAGGACTGGGTTCTAGGACCTCAGTCCCAGCACCATCAGGAAGCCTTATTTTATCCCTACCTGCTTACAGGATGCTTGGTATGGCAGAATTTTAATCCTGCTTTGGATTGTTGTCCCTTTGAAACTTACTTCCCTTCGAGCTTGTTGCCCTAGTTCATTCCTTTATCTCTTGCCTGTATTCCTGCAGTAACCACCGAATGCATGTCCCTGCCTCCTGTAGAATGGCCTTGGAATTAATTTGAATGGCTTATTCAAATCCCCCAATCCCACCCATGGGAATGCTACATTGAGCACTCTCTTCCTCTGTGCTTTAAATACAAAAAGACTTTTTGAGAGAAAAGAGAAAGCAGCATCAAACTCATTCTCCACTGATATGGTTAGGCTTTGTGTCCCCACCCAAATCTCATCTTGAATTATAATTCCTATAATCCCCATAATCCCTACATGTCAAGGGAGAGACCAGGTGGGGGTAATTGAATCATGGAGACAGCTTCCCCATGCTGTTCTCGTGATAGTGAGTGAGTTCTCATGACTTCTAATGGTTTTATAAAGGGCTCTTCCTTCTTGGCTCTTCTCCTTCCTGCTGCCTTGTGAAGAAGGTGCGTTGTTTCCGCTTTGCCTTCTGCCACGATTGTAAGTTTCCAAAGCCATGCTGAACTGTGAGTCAGCTGAGCCTCTTTCCTTTATAAATTACCCATCCTTGGGCAGTTCTTTATAGCAGTGTGAGAATGAACCAATACATTCACATTCTCTCACTTCAAGCCTTAGAGCAGGATACCTCACAGTCCCAGCATGGACAGGATGTGTAGAATGGAAAGGAGATGCTCTGTTCATTGTGACCAGCTCTGCTTGAGCTCCAGCTGATTCTTCTTCATGTAGGAGTGAGGGGAATAGATCACCACCTGAAAAGGATGGCGGTAATGCCCAACACAGGTGCCTCCTAGGCTTAGGTCTTATCTCTACCTTCCTTCTTTCCATCAGAGCAGGAACTCTTTCTAATTCCTCCCTTTCCTTTAAGAAGACGGATACTTATCTTTCATTGGCTTATTTCTCTCTTAAAATTAAGGCAGAGGATTCAGGGTCTAATTACCATGGATTTACCTCCATTATCGTTCATTGGAGACAAGCTTGGTTCTAAGCTTTGTTCTACTTTGGGAATTACGACATTCTTCTAGTGAGATTTACTGAGTTTCGAAATGTTTACTCAATACTCACCAAAAACATGGTCTTTGTGACTTAATTTTTCATTTCTCTTTAGAAAATCACCAATACTTAAAGAGAAATTTTGCTATCCTCTTGTCTTTCTTTAAGACAATTACAAAGAGAACTTCAAGAAATTTCACATACCTTGCCTCTTGTCTTATTCCCTTCAGGTATAGTTTTCCCACCGTCCCCAGAGTGTAATATCCGAAAGGCAAATCTGACCATGCCACTCTTGCTTAATAAATATTCAGGGGGCTCTACTTTGCCTCCAAGATTATTAATAGGCATTGAGGGCCCCTTGAGATGGGTTCCCATTGCTCCCTGCACTACCCAACATTCTCAGGCAACATTAAAATGCTGCACCCACCATGCAGGGTTTTATTTTCTTTCTTACTTTCTCTCTTGCTACTCCTCTTCCTTGAATATTCTCTCATCCTTCCCCTTTGTCTTGGCAAATCCCTGCTCATTTTGGGGGGTTTAGTTTTGTCTTCACTCCTCCAGAACATCTCCTCTGATCTCAGGGTGTCTGCAGTCAGTAACCTGGTATAAGTCTGTCTTTTCGGGTACCATGTTATCATTTAGTTTTCTGTTTATGTGTTTGTTCTTTCACAGGTCTATTCATTTACCTCCAGCTGCTGGCAGAGAAGCTAACAAGAATAGAGATTCGCTAGCGTTTCTTTCTTTCTTTCTTTTTTTTTTTTTTGAGGTTCTCAGTACTCGATTTAAAAAAGTAATACTTTTTCTTTTTCTTTTTTTAAATTTCAATAGATTTTTGGGAAACAGGTGGTGTTTGGTTACATGAATAAATCTTTAGTGGTGAGTTCTGAGATTTTGGAGCACCCATCACCTGAGCAGTGTACACTGTACCACCCTTTTCCCACCCTTTCCCCTGAGTCCACAAAGTTCATTGTATCATTCTTAGGCTTTTGCATCCTCATTTGCATTCCCATTTATGAGTGAGAACATACAGTGTTTGGTTTTCCATTCCTGAGTTACTAGAATAATGGTCTCTAATTCCACCCAGTTTTGTCCTTTCAGGATTGGTTTCCTCTGCAGGACTTAGGAGGGCAGGAAGGTGGCAGCATTTAGCTATCACTGAGTTCATGCTGATGCTAGGAAGAGAAACAGAAATAACCACTCCTTTTTGAGTGTATCTTGGGACATTTTTCCAACTGCCTTGTTTGTTTCTCTTTTCCAGCAGAACTGAGAAAAATAAGGCCACAGTTGAGAATTTTGTGCTGGATGGAGACATCAAACCCAGAAATGCTGGACTGGCTGAGCAACTTGAGTAAAGCCCATCTTCCCTTTTGTCATGCAGGCCCTGGGAACTGCTTTAGGAATGAGAAAAATGAACATAAAATGGTCTAATCAGTATGTAAATTATTATCTGGCTTACAGTTTCATAGACTAAGGGAGTTATTGGGGGAGATTGCTTATATCTTCAATGTGACTTCAAGTCTATCTTTTTATACTTTATTTGCATTTATTAGTGTTTAATCCCACAGAATTATCCTATTCGCCTATTTTAAGTGTTCTAATTCCAGCACACAATTCCTCTACCTATACGTTCTAAATATATAATTGTAGGTTAAAAGAATGGTTTTATTCATTCAACCCTAAGTATTCAGTGGTTGCTACATTCTTCAAGTTATGTTTTCTCAGTTCCTTATGTTGGTTAACTTCTAACTGATTAGACTGAGAAGTAGAATTTCCATCACAGTAGTACTCATGCTGAGTAATCACTGCTTATTGATTTGTCTGGTGGAAAACCTGAAGGTAGGACCTGTATCAGTCAGGGTCTTAGCAGGGAACCACTGTTTAATCAAGTTAGGGCTTAATGGGAGATAATTTAATAATTTTTTTCCAGAGGTACAGGCAGGGTTAATCACTCCAATAAGGGATGTTGAAGTATCCAGGGTTTCGCTACAGTGGGAAGCTATTATCTCCCCTAGGCCTGAAGGTCGATGACAAGGAAGTTATTAGAATCTGGCAAGTGATGGAATGGAGCTATAGCCAAGGGGCTGCCTGAGAGGGGCAGTGGCCAAATGTGATTGAGAATTGCTGGTGAAATGATTCACCAACCACAGGCAGAGGCTGACCATCATAGGCCTCCTTTCAATAACTTATGTTTCATTAATGAGTCATCATCAATTTCTCTTTCATTTTGATAGCCACCTATTAGGCTTCAGATTTTGAGGTAACTCTTCTACTAGACATTTTAAAGTAGTAACTACTTAAATCTTACTCTAAAATCTCACATTTTAAAGTAGTAACTGTTTTTCTCATTGCTATTAACCAAAACCACATATTAATGCTGAGCTTCTGTTAAGTAAAAAATAACTAGGGATACCAGACTGAGTTCTTACAGCTCATTCAAAAGAAAAGCAATTTGACATACTTGTTACCTTTTGCAGGCTTAGCAAGAGAAAGACATGTGCTTGTTTATCGTCTAAACTAGCACTTTGCCCCTGATACTTCTCAAAGCTGAAGGACCCTCTAAGATCAAGAACCGATGAAGTAAGTCTTCAGATGTGATTAACTGGTGTTCTATAGGGAAATTAAAGCCAATGTGAAATTTGCAGTTGACTTTTGTGATGACTACCTTCCCCTTTTATAATCTGAGTGTATTACACATTTATATATAAATTTGTTTTTTCAGGGCTATAGAAAAATGTGCTGCTCAAAAGCAGATTTCCATCTTGAAAAGGCAAATTACTGGGAAAAATTAATTTGTTTTCTCTACCAAGGTAACCTAGTAATTTATGAAACACACTTGGGACTCTAAGCAGGATATTTGGCACCACACCTTCTAATCACACCCACACTTTGTTGTGTAGCTGTATTCTGTTTTCTCAATGAACACATGGTTTCTTTCCCTAAAAATGAGAATGAAAAATCTTATTCTTTGAGAAACAAAGTTGGAACTTTATGTATTTTTATGACATTATTTTGAGTATCAGTTTTGAGATAACTATTTCAGATTCTGGAAAGCAATGAGGCCATATCTGGTTGCAGAGTTGCATGGCTGTTACAGGCTCAACATTAGGTAACATATTTTGTTTTCAGTCTGTTTAAACTCCAGTATTGACGGGTTTCTCTCTCTTGAACTTTGCATCCACAATCCAGTATTAGGGAGGGTCAAGAACGTAAGTGTTTTCATCATTAACCATTAACTTTTAAAGCATCGTTAATCCTGTGTATGATTAGCTCAGCTTTCAGAAACAGAATTCAAAAATATGGTAAAAATCACCAGGACAAACTTTTAACAGTTTTCACCAGTATTCCCAAAGTGATTATCAAAGCCTCGAGTTTTAAAAAGAAGGGGCTTCCTTATGGGCTGGGTCCCCCCAACAGGGGGAGTTGATTAAGAAAATCTTACCACTTTCTTAGAACTTTATAGAAAAGAAGTCCTGTTGAAGCACAGGGGTAGTGAAAGGAGTGTTTAAGAAGTGGTCTCAAGTGAGGTTGCAATGGTCTCAGTGAGGTTTTGGGGTGCCAGTGGAGCCCCTTTGCCTTGGTTCCAGCAGAAGAGTGATGCATGCAAAGCATGTAGTTATGAGTGCCCCAGGTCCTTTTGGGTTTTAGCTGCTTACCACATGGTGAAAAGGGACGGTGATAGAAATCCAAAGTGGACACTTTATTATTATTATTATTATTATTATTATTATGGCTTTATATATAGTCAAAAGAGCTCACCTTCTTCTCCTAGCTCAGACATGGGTTTGGCTAAGGAAGGGGAAATGGGGTTGGAGAGGTTGGGAGCAGGGCATGCAATGCTCTTCTGAAGAAATAGGGACATGAAGGAGATATGCCCGCAACTCTCCATCAGGATGAAGGGTTATTTCTATTAGCCTTTGAGCATTTGGATCCTTATGATTTTGGTGCTTCTCTGTAGCATTGGAGACATAGCAGGAGACTGCCTCCTGCTGGGGTCAGTATTTTCTGCATCCCGTGAATGAAAGTGGGAACAGCCTTGGGAACTGATGCCGAAGGTGGAAGAATCTGATGCCCTCAGTCTCCAGTGAACTAAAGTAAGAATTTTACTACTTTCAGTGCTTGGGAACTGCTGCAATACATGGGCTTCTCCAACTTACTTCCTTAAACCTCCACTCACCAGATTTTCAGTTACTGCACAGGTAGAATGGTAGGTCAAGTTCTAAATGTCACATGACTGTCTTGTTTATTTATATGTTGGGGGTAGCCCGTGGAGTACTCAGGCCCTAAAGAAACCCTTTTGGATGAATAAACATGCCAGAGTCCTTATGCTAGTTCTACCTGTGAGGTGTTTGCTACAGTCTGAAAGTTTATGAAACCCCAGCATTCATATGTTAAAATTCTAAAACCTCCAATCCCTGTGATAGTATTTGGAGGCAAAGCCTTTGGAAGGTAATAAGGTCATGGGGAGAAAGGCCTCATGAACGAGATTAGTGCTCTTATGAAAGAGGCTGGAGGCCAGGTATGAAGGCTCATGCGTGTAATCCCAGCACTTTCACAGGCTGAAAGGTAGGATCGCTTGAGCCCAGGAGTTCAAGACCAGCCTGGCCAACATAGTGAGACCCTACCTCTACAAATAATTTTAAAATCAGCCCAATGTAGTGGTGTGTGCCTGTAGTCCTAGCTACTCAGGAGGCTGAAGTGGGAGGATCACATGAGCCCAAGAAGTCAAGGCTACAGTGAGTAAGAAAGTACCTTCCTACAAACCAGGAAGGGAGCCCTCACTAGACACCCAAACTGCCAGCACCTTGATCTTGGACTTCCCAGCCTCCAGGGCTGTGAGAAATAAATTCCTGTGGTTTATAAGCCACCCAGTCTATGGTATTTTGTTACAGCAGCCCAAATGGACTGAGGGAGTATTCCTAGTCCCATCTCACATCTTAGAGTACACGTCCTAGAGAATACATGCTGAGAGTAAAAAGCTTTTAGGTGTTTCAGGGCATCTCCCATTACCCCCATTATCCTCTTTTCCCTAAAGTCATGGAGTGAGGGGGTTCAGAACTAACTGAAGCACATAAATTTATACTAAGAGACCACATAACACCCTTTCGTTGACTCTCAGGCCCATGGGGTAACCTAGTGCCCAGAGACCCCTACTTGAGATCTTGGAGGTTCCCTGTCAAAGGCCTAGAAAGACCAGAGTTGAGAGCTGCCACTGCAGTTCAGTGCAATTCCCATTTCATCTTCCAATAAGTGCTTTCAATACCTCCCTGATCTTCCTAAAATCCTTTCATTGGTGATGGCCCAGACTGTAGTCTCTGCCTGAAGTCTCACCAGCTCAGAGTAGAGCTTCCATTATGAGAAACTCTGATGCTTCCATGCACACGGAGTGGGTAGATAGGTAGGTCAGGGCAATGGACATGTTTGGATGTACCAAGTAGGAAAGAGGAAAGGTCAGAATCATATTCTTCCTTATGGGAAATGCTCAGTTTCCTGTCTATAAAATGGGCAAAATCCCCTGCCCCATCTCCTTGCTGGAGTAATAGTGCAAAGCAGATGAATCAGGAGGGATAATCAGGTCCTCAGTGGCATCAGTGGATTCTTACACTCTCTGAACCCTTAAGGTTACAGGCAAGCAATATTTTTCCCAAGAGACTGCAGAGAAGTCACGAGGAGTTTAAGTTTCTGTTATTCTACTAACTGTTTAACCTTTGGAACAGTTACTTCAAATCACTCAGCTTCAGTTTTTGCCTGTAAATATCTTGTAGCATGTCCATGATAAACTATGGAGATGGTGAGGTCTGTCCAACTGCAGATGAGAGAAATTCACCCTCAAGGTTTGTTGAGCAGCTCTCCCTGTGTGGTTGCCATCCCCTCCTACTGCAATCTGCTTTCCTTGTGCAGTGGATAAATAGAATACAGATGGCTCAAGACTCAGGTCATCCCAGCATAGCAGTTCCAGAAGAAAGAAAACTTCCCTCTCCTAGAATCTTTTCTTAAAAATCCCAAAGAAGAGCTCAAACAAACATGGCTGGGGCCATGTGTTCATCCTAGTGCCAAAATCTTTGAATGGAACAATGTAATGCTGTGATTGAACAGAGTTGGCTCTTGTGCTTATCTCCATGGCTGGGTTGTTGCAGTGGCAGGTTCATTGGAAAAACATGGAGTAAAGGAAGGGTAATTCCCAAATGAAGAGCATATAGTAGGTATATATATTTATGGGGTATGTGAAAATTTTTGATATAGGCATACAATGTGTAATAATTTCATCAGGATAAATGGAGTATCTATCATCTCAACCATTTATCCTTTGTGTTACAAATAATGTAATTATACCCTTTCAGTTATTTTTAAATGAGGAATTAAATGATTATTGACTATAGTCACCCTGATGTGCTGTCAAATTGTTATTCATTCTAACAATATTTTGGTACCTATTAACCATCCTCACTTCCCTTGATCCCCCCATTACCCTTCTCAGCATCTGGTAGCCATCTTTCTACTCTCTATCTCCATGAATTCAATTGTTTTAATTTTTAGCTCCGACAAATAAGTGAAAACATGTGAAGTTTGGGTCTTTCTCTGCCTGGCTTATTTCACTTTACATAATGATGTGCAGTTCCATCAGTGTTGTTGCAAATGACAGGATCTCATGTTTTATGGCTGAACAGTACTCTGTTGTGTATATGTACCACAGTTTCTTTCTTTTTTTTTTCTTAAGAGATCGGGTCTTGCTTTGTCACCCAGGCTGGAGTACAGTGGTGTGATCATGGTTCACTGCCATCTTGAACTCCCAGGCTCAAGTGATCCTACTGCCTCTGCATCCTGAGTAGCTGGGTCCAGAAATGTGAGCCACCATGGCTGGCTAATTAAACCAAAAAAAAAGTAGAGATGGGGAGTTGCCATCTTGCCCACACTGGTCTCAAACTCCTGGACTCAAACAGTCCTCCTGCCTTTGCCTCCCAAAGTGCTAAGATAAAAGGCATGAGCCACCACACTCGGCCTCACATTTTCTTTATCCATTAATTTGTTGATGGACACTTGGGTTGCTTCCAAATCTTGGCCATTGTAAAGAGTGCCACAACAAACATGGGAATGTACATTTCTCTTCGATATCCTGATTTCCTTTCTTTTGGGTATATACCTAGCAGTGAGACTGCTGAATCATAACACAGCTCTATTTTTAGTTTGTTGAGGAGCCTCCAAACTGTTCTGCGTAGCAGTTGTACTAATTTACATCCCCACTAACAGTTTACAAGGGTTCCCTTTTCTCCACATCCTTGCCAGAATTTGTTATTTCCTGCCTTTGAATAAAGCCATTTTAACTGGAGTGAGAAGACATCTCCTTGGTGTTTTGGTTTGCATTGATCTCATAATGAATGATGTTGAGCACCTTTTCATATAGCTGATTGCCATCTGTATGTCTTCTTTTGAGAGATGTCTACTCAGACCTTTTGCCTATGTTTTAATTGGATTATTAGATTTTTTCCAATAGAATTGTTTGAGCTCTTCATTTATTCTGCTTATTAATCTCTTCTCAGATGGGTAGTTTGCAAATATTTTCTCTCATTCTGTGGATTGACTCTTCACTTTGTTGATTGTTTCTTTTGCTGTGCAGAAGTTTTTAACTTGATGTGATCCTATTTGTCCATTTTTGCTTTGGTTGCCTGTGCTTGTGGGGTATTATTCAAGAAATCTTTGCCCACTCCAATGTCTTGGAGACTTTCTTGAAAGTTTTCATTTAGTAATTTCATAATTTGAGGTCTTAGATTTAAGTATTTGATACATTTTGATTTGATTTTTGTATATAGTCAGAGATAGGGATCGAGTTTTATTCTTCTCCATATGGATATCCAGTTTTCCCAGTATCATTTATTGAAGAAACTGTCCTTTCTCCAATGTATGATATTGGTAGCATTGTCAAAAATTAGTTCACTCTAGATGTATGAATTTGTTTCTGGGTTCTCTATGCTGTTGCATTAGTCTATGTGTCTGTTTTTATGGCAGTACCATGCTGTTTTGCTTACTGTAGCTCTGTGCTATAATTTAAAGTCAGGTAATGTGATTCCTTCACTTATTTAGCTTAGGATAGCTTTAGCTATTCTGGGACTCTTGTGGTTCCATATAAATTTCAGGATTGTTTTTTCTATTTCTGTGAAGAATGTCTGGTATTTTGATAGGGATTGCACTGAATCTGTAGATTGCTTTGGGTAGTATGAACATTTTAACAATATTGATTCTTCCAATCCATGAACATGAAATATCTTTTCATTTTTTGTAGCATCTTCAATTTCTTGCATCAATGTTTTATACTTTTCATTGTAGGGAGCTTTCACTTCTTTGGTTAATTCCTAGGTATTTTATTTTATTTGTTGCTTTTGTAAATAAAATTACTTTCTTGATTTCTGTTTCAGATTGTTTGTTGTTGGCATATAGAAATGCTACTGACTTTGTATGTTTATTATGCATCCTAAAACTTTACTGAATTTATTTATCAGTTCTAACAGTTTCTTTGTTGGAGTCTTTAGGTTTTTCCAAATATAAGATCGTATTATCTGTAAACAAGGATAAATTTGAATTATTCCTTTAAATTTGGATGCCCTTTATTTCCTTCTTTTGTCTGATTGCTCTAGCTAGGATTTCAATACTATGTTGAATAATGGTGATAAAAATGGGCATCTTTATCATGTTCCTGACCTTAGAGGAAAAGCTTTCAGCTTTTCCCCATTTGGTAGGATTCTAGCTATGGGTCTGTCATATATAGCCTTTATTATGTTGAGGTACATTCCTTCTATGCCCAGTTTTTTTCAGGATTTTCAGCATCTCATGGTGCAATATTGAATTTTATCAAATGCTTTTTCAGCATCCATGGAAATGATCATATGATTTTTGTCCTTCATTCTGTTGATATGATATATCACATTGATTGATTTGCATATGTTGAACCATCCTTGAAGCCATGGGACAAATCCCACTTGATCATGATGAATGACCTTGTTAATTTGTTTCTGAATTCTGTTTGCTAGTATTTTGGTGATAATTTTTGCTTCCATATTCATCAGAGATATTGGCCTGTAGTTTTCTTTTTCAATGTGTCTTTGTCTGTTTTGGTATCAAAATAATACTGGCCTCGTAGAATGAGTTTGGAAATATTCCTCCTCTATATTTAGAACAGTTTGAGTAGGATTGGTATTAGTTCTTCTTCAAAAGTTTGATGGAATTCACCAGTGAAACCGTAAGATCCTGAACTTTCTTTGCTGGAAAATCTTTCATTATGGCTTTGATCTCGTTACTTCTTATTGGTCTTTTCAGGTTTTATATTTTTTCATGGTTCAATCTTGATAGGTTGTATGTGTATAGGAATTTATTTATTTCTTCTAGATTTTCCAGTGTTTGGCATACAGTTACTCATAGTAGCCACTAATGATCCTTTGAATTTCTGAAGTACAAGTTATAATGTCTTCTTTTTCATTTCTGATTTTATTTATCTGGATCTGCTCTCTTTTTTTCTTAGTGACCTGGATAAAGGTTTGTCAAATTTGTTTATCTTTCCAAAAGACCAACTTTAAGTTCTCTTACATTATCCTTTTCAATAAACTTTCTACTCCTATCACTTTCTCTACCTCCTCTTTAAGGTCAATAACTCTAAGGCTTATCCCTCTGAGGCATTTTTCTAGATCTTGCAAGAATGCTTCTTGCTTTTTTATTCTTTTTTCTTTTTGTCTCCTCTGTGTATTTTCAAATAGTCTGTCTTCAAGTCTCACGAATTCTTTCTTCTGCTTGATCAGTTCTGCTATTAAGAGAGTAAGATGCATTCTTCAGCATGTCAATTACATTTTTCAACTCCAGAATTTCTGCTTGATTCTTTCTAATTATTTCAATCTTTTTGTTAAATTTATCCATTAAAATTTTGAATTCCTTCTCTGTGTTATCTTGAATTTCTTTGAATTTCCTCAAAACAGCTATTTTTAATTCTCTTCCTGAAAGGTCACATATCTCTATTTCTCCAGGATTGGTTTCTAGTGTCTTAAGTAGTTCATTTGGTGGCATGATGTTTTCCTGGATGGCCTTCATGCTTGTGAAGGTTCATCAGTGTCTGTGCATTAAAGAATTAGCTATTTATTGTGGTCTTGCAGTCTGAGCTTGTTTGTACCTGTCCTTCTTGAGAAGGCTTTCCAGATATGAAAAGGACTTGAGTGTTGTGATCTAAGCCATATCTGATTAGGGATCTCCAAGTTCAATAATGCTGTGGTTATTGCAGACTCACAGAGGTGGTCTTTGTTCTTGCAGACTCACCTTGGTGGTCTTGAATAAAATCAAGAAGAATTCTCTGGATTACCAGGCAGAGACGCTTGTTCTCTTCCCTTATTTTCTTCCAAACAAGTGGAATTTTTTTCTTTGTGCTGAGTCATCTGAATCTGAGGGTATGGTGACACAAGCACCCCTGTGGCCACAACCACTGTAACCACTACCTGGCTACCAACTATGTTCACTCAAGGACTTAAAGTTCTAAGTTAGCAAGAACACTTTAGCCTGTGACATCAAGGCTTGCTGAAAGTTAAGTTTAGTCGACTGGGATGGACAATTCCCCTCTGGCTAGGCTGGTCTAAATGCTCCCTCAGTGGGTGGGAATTAGCTGAGTTGAGCCCAATTTTGCTTTCTGCTATGACAGGCCAGCACTGAGTTCACTTCAAAGTTCCATTATCACTGCATTCTCCCTCCCCCAAGTTCACAGATTTTCTGCACCACAAAGCTGCTGCCAGGGTATAATGGAGGGGTAGCATCAGTGACCCATGACTGTCTTTTCTACCCTTTTCAGTGCCTCTTTCAGCTACATTAAGTTAAAGTCTGGTACTGTGATGGTTCTCCTGATTTTCGGTTCTTATGAAGGTGCTTTTTGTATAAATAGTTGTTAAATTTGGTGCTCCTGGTGGGGGCACAGGTGGTGATCAGTGGAGGCTTTTATTTGGCCATCTTGCTCTGCTCCTCCAACAAGTACAGTTTTAAGAATGAATGGCTTCATTATTGATAACTATGGTAAGACAGGGGACACAAGCCATCGGGAACCCAGAAAAATTAGGACATATAGTCACCCTCTGTTTAGTTTTCCACTCCTTCACTCTCCTCCTTTGTTAAGAGCTGCTCTTAGAAAGGGAATATCAGTCACTACATGAATCAGACTTCTTTGTCTTCCAGAGAAATTTTTAATGTTAACTCACATGGAAAAGTAAATAATTTTATTTCCTTTGTAAAGGAAGTAGTTTCTATCTTTGTTTAATGAAAATATTGTTTCACTATTGCAAGATAAAAAAGTTCCAGAGATCTAATTCACAATAATTTATGTATGTTTAGTACTACCAAACACTACACTTAAAATGGCTAGAATGGTAAATTTTATGATAGGTGTTTTTTGCCACAATAAGAAAATAGATTCAAATTGAACTTTTAGATATTTGGAATAGAAACTGGATAGAAACCATCTGAATAGTTTCTATCTTTTTTTATGTAACATATCAAACCATTTTGCTTTTAAGTTTACAATGTTTTTAAAAGACAACTTTATGATTCAGTGCCTTTAATCAAAAACATTCCTATTGCAACATAAGGGTTTTTTGTTTGTTTGTTTTGGTTTGGTTTGGTTTTGGTTTTTTGGTTTTTGAACACAGGAAGATAAAGTCAGCCTGGTGACTGTTAGAAGTTAGAAAAGTAATGAAGAAAGATTACCCTGATCAATCTCATAAGGTATAAGTAGGCCTTTTAAAAAGCTTCTTTGGTTCTAGATGCTTGATGAATCACCACAATGTCTTCCACAATAATTGGACTACTTTACACTCCCACCAACAGTGTAAAAGCGTTCCTATTTCTCCACAGCCTCGCAGCATCTATCGTTTTCTGACTTTTTAATGATCGCCATTCTGATTGGCAAGAGATAGTACCTCATTGTGGTTTTGATTTGCATTTCTCTAACGACCAGTGATGTTGAGCTTTTTTTCATATGTTTATTGGCTGCATAAACGTCTTCTTTTGAGAAGTGCCTGTTCATATCCTTCACCCACTTTTTGATGGGGTTGTTTGATTCTTTCTTGTAAATTTGTTTAAGTTCCTTGTAGATTCTGGATATTAGCCCTTTGTCAGATGGATAGATTGCAAAAATTTTCTCCCATTCTGCAGATTTCCTGTTCACTCTGATGATAGTTTCTTTTGCTGTGCAGAAGCTCTTTAGTTTAATTAGATCCCATTTGTCAATTTTGGTTTTTGTTGCAATTGCTTTTGGCAAAGTATTATAAATCATTCTACTATAAAGACACATGAACACCTATGTTTATTGCAGTGCTATTTACAATAGCAGACCTGGAACCAAACCAAATGCCCATCAATGATAGATTGGATAAAGAAAATGTGGCACATATACATCATGGAATACTATGCAGCCATAAAAAAGAATGAGTTCATGTCCTTTGCAGGAACATGGATGAAACTGGAAGCCATAATTCTCAGCAAACTAACACAGGAACAAAAAATCAAATATCGCGTGTTCTCACTCACAAGTGGGAGTTGAACAATGAGAACACATGGACACAGGGAGGGGAATATCACACACCAGGGCTTGTCAGGGGTGTGGGGGCAAGGAGAAGGAGAGCAATAGGACAAATACCTAACGCATGTAGGGCTTAAAACCTAGATGATGGGTTGACAGGTGCAGCAAACCACCATGCTACATGTATACCTATGTAAGAAACCCGCATGTTCTGTACATGTACCCTGGAAGTTAAAGTAAAAATTTTTTAAAGAGTAGAAAATAAATTTTAAAAAAGTCTCTTTGAATCATAACTGCTATACAATATACTGCACAGATATAAAGTGTACAATTTGATAACTGTTTATATGTATTCACAATCAAGGTAATGAACATGTCCATTATGCCACAAAGATCTTTGTGCCACATTGTGATTCCTATTCCTGCCCCTCCCTATCTTCCCCATCTCAACAGAACTACTGATCTTATCGCTGCCATTGTCAATTTTCCTTCTGCTTGAAGGATTATCTTTAGTATCTAGGCCATAATTTCTTATTAAATAACTTAAGCTTTTATCTGTTAGTACAGATGAGAGCATATTATAAACTTTAGTATATGACTTTCCAAAAAGTCCACAATTTCATTTTTAATTTATTCTTTAAAGCAATAGCTAATGAAGGTTTGTGGTTTTTTTTATTGGTTGGTTGGTTGGTTAATTTCTTTGTTTAAATCTGTATAATTAAATTTTAATCTGGTTTTCAG
Source organism: Mandrillus leucophaeus (assembly GCF_000951045.1). Taxonomy (NCBI): domain Eukaryota; kingdom Metazoa; phylum Chordata; class Mammalia; order Primates; family Cercopithecidae; genus Mandrillus; species Mandrillus leucophaeus. The sequence goes on along the minus strand of NW_012109663.1, from coordinate 34,764 downwards.
ACTATATGACTTGTACAATTTCTGCTCTTTGGAGTTAATAAGACTTCTGTTTATTAGGCCGTCATGCATTTTATAAGTCTTGTACAAACTTTCAAGAAAAGATTTAAAGTCCAAAAATTTTATAAAGCAGAGGTTCTCATTTTCAAAAGACATAATGCTTAGAATTAGTTATACTCTTTACAGAATATCATGTAACACTGACATTACATTTAGAGTAACTAATTATGTAATACTGAGATTATAGAATAAACATATGGAAGCAGATGTTTAAGTTTATGATAAAGAAAAATTATATTATTTTGCTTACTTCTGCTTCCTACTATTTTCATGTTCTACATATTCTTTTTAATTATCTTTTTAGTTCTAGAAGACTTTTACAAATTGGCCATACAATGAACTTTTACTGAACTTTTCAGATTCTTGAGAATCTTATTTGACATGAGGTGTCCAAACACATATTAAACTTAGCTTGTATAACTTTGTTAACAAGCTATTAAATTGCTATTAAACTTTGTTGCTTAATTGTACTAATCATAACATAATTCAGAAGAAGGCAAGTGTGACTCCATGGCTTATGCACTTGGCTTGATCCTTTGGGTCTTTCCAATTACTGTGTGGTGTTTGAAGTATATTTTAATCCCATAAGAGTAAGAATAAACATTTCTTTCCTTATTTTCCTTTTAAGGGCAGAAGCTTTGAAATAAAGTTGAAATGTGTGGTGTCATTCTACCTGGAACATGTCCACATAGAACGAGAAGCATTTTTTTTCCTTTTCTTTTGGCAGCAGTGCAAACAGGGTGCACATGCACAGGAAACGTGACTAGGTGTTTTTACTAGTGTAGAACACATGTCTGGGAGTGCTTGCCTCTTAAAAAACTATGACTTTTTCACTTATTTTTCACGTGGTACCCTGAAGTTATGAGAGTGCTACAAATTATTCAGTAAACACGTGACAAAGTTCAGAAAGCATGATGATAGAAATGGGTGTCCAGAAAGAGGGTAAACAGATGTTTTATTCAACAGTCATGACCTTCAGCTTTGGCAATAAAAGTAGATTTAAATAACTTGGAATTTTCCACCCAGCTCCAAGGTTAGCCTTCCGGTTTAAACTTCTTTATATCTCTATGACATTATCTCCTTCTAAGACTTTCTTCTCAACTGACCTGAAACATCCATATGATTGGTGGCCAGAGAAATATCGATCAAGATCATTGCTATTTACTCCCTGATGTTTAAAATAGGACTTTGAAGTTAAGACAATAAGCTTAAAAGCCAAGCTTTTTAGGGTAGAGAATTTTCTAAATTCCTTTTTCTTTTTTTTTTCTTAAAGGCTGAAGAAGACTCAGATTTCTGACACAATGGTAACATCTTTCCCTTCTGCCTGTGACAGCCAGGGCTTGCTGTATGATGATAGCAAGAGAATGTGGCACAGAGGAAGGGGAAAAAGTCCATCCCTCTGGTAGTAGGGGGTTGTGGAATGGGAGAGGAAAAGGGAGAAGGGGAAGTGGGAAACGTTCAGATCTAAATGTCTTGATGTCTTCTGCTTAACTTTAGCCAGGAATGAGTGTAAGGAAAGAAGGAATGCTCTAGAAGAGGAAGCTATGGAGTCTTATTTGGGTCTATGTAAACAGTCCAACCACAGACCATCCTGTCCAATCCAGGGAGGAGTCATACCAGAGTTTAATGTAGCAACAAAGTGTGGTTAGTCAGAGATTAGGCATGGAATTTAGCTTTTCAAGACAGCTTTCCGTCACTACAAGGCAAAGGCAGAAAGCAAATATCTCATTTCCTTTTTGCAGGGTAGGGCAAGCTGGGGAAAGGGGAATGACTGAGCAATCAGGTGACTTGAGAGCCAAATAACATTTCCACCACAGGGTCTGAATTGGTGAAATGTATCAAGATCTTCAGCTTTAGCTTGAGATGGACCATCAGGGCAGGAGGCCAGATGAGAGACATGGGGTTTGTTGTGATAACTAGAGCTAAAGTGAGCTAAGTGATCAGTAGAGCAATAGTGGGCTCTGGCCAACCAAAATAAACCAGACCATGAGCTCCAACAGATAAGGCCCTCTGCTACAAGTACAGTAGGTGAGCAGCACCCAGGCAGACAGAAGTATTGTCATGAAGACTGAAGGAAAGAAGCACATCACAAGTGCTGAGGAGCTGATATTCACCTAGGCAAGGAAGTGGGAAAGTCTTCCTTCCCCCAGATGCCCTGGGAGAGAATTGGGGAACAGGAAGACTCTGGGAAACTGAGCATTTCTTTTTATCAAAAGATAAAGAGCACAAGGATTATTTAGATCATTGTAATAACCTACTTTTTTAGGCATAATTTTAGAAACACATCTTGGCTGCATATATGTGAGATTGCTTACATTTTTAAACATTACAATTGCTTATTAAATAAACGAAGGACCCAAATAAGAGAGAAGAAGTAAACAAGACGCTTAAAATGACTTATCTCCTTCAAGAGTAGAGTTCTTGGGCAAGAGAAATACTAAAACCTAAGCTATTGCTTTAGCACTAAGATTAAGGCTCCTTCCCAAGTGTTAGTCCCAGTAAAGAAGAGTCTGAGAAAAAATTGTGAAGTGCATGCAATTTGTTGTTAATTCTTCATGATTCAACATTCTACTAAGCTACCTGATTTACCCTGGTTTTGTTGTTGTTGTTGTTGTTAGCCATTACAAATACCTTGCTCTCAGGGAAGACTCTGATATTAATTATAAATCTCAGGATGAGTTTATTAATGCTAAATGATGAACAGTGTTATATTTAAAGATATTTCAAAAACAACCAAATCTAGTTTCCATAGCAACTATTTTGTATTATGGAAGAGACACAGAAGTTAAAGTAAAAAGACCTACCACTTACTGTGTGACCTTGACCTCTTTGATAATGTTTCTTCATTTGTGAAATAATGAAAAACTAATCATTGTTCTACCAACTCTACTCATTTTTATGAAGATTGAAACCACATTAGCGAAAGTGCTTTGTGGTCTTTGAAGAATATAGTTATAATTGTTATGTCAAAGACCAAAAGAGATATTTAGGGCTCAAGGTAGGCCTTCAGGATTTCCCTGAGATAGCGTTGTGGGCATTGTTTCATGATCTTTTACTATGGGAGATGTAGAGAAAGGAAAAGAGTTCTAAATGTTCATGTACTGTGGTCATAAAATGCTTAAATTACTCCCTCCTAATCCGCTTCTAAGATAAATATTGGTGAGGAGTCAGGATTGGCACTTTTGTTTGTTTGTTTTTTACAATGGTGGGGAAGGAATTGAGTTGAAATCAAAGCCTTTAGTAATGTAGTATAATGGTGTATAGGATCTGAGTGCTCTACTGTCTCCTAGCAATAAAACATTTGACTTCTAGAGCCAAGAAATTCTGTTTCTGCTAGTCTCCCCAAAATTGTCACTCTGTGAATGTACACATTTTCTGTTCACAGTAGTAGGGATATTGATTTTTGCTTATCATGTTAGTTAGTCCCCTGAAAAACTGAGTGGTATTTCTATGATTGATAAGCTTATATACCACGTAAAACCCATGCTCCAGCTTGAATAGTTATGGATGGATAATGATATGTCTTGGTTTGCTGAGAATATAATTACAAAGTAATTATTAATGGCTTACTTTTCACTCTCAAAAGTGTTCTGGATCCAACAATTAATTATATGATCACTTTACTTATACCTATGTGTGAACCAGAATTGGGGCACATGGGCACCCTCGATAAACCCGGATTTAATCAGCTGCAAAAATCTTCTTCAGAAAAAGAAAAATTCAAACTTTCAAGAGTTAGAACTTTATGTTAATTTTTAACAAATAGCTCTGATGTTAGTGACCTATTTAAGAAATATTGTAGCAATTAAAAGAGTAATAGAGAATAACAACTTTTGCTACTTTGTGGATCATACAAGCTAGTGTAAGATTAGAAAGAGAAAAGATCAGTGTAATTGATTTGATTTGATAGAATCATAAAAATTACTCTTAGCAGAATTAGAGTGAATAAAGTCTATATTCGATAAATAGATAATACTTAAATATTAACCATTTCAGACATTTTGAGTGTGATTTTGTAGAACTGGGTACATCTTGATGAAGTTTCCAAGTCATTTGAAAAGAATATATACCATTTCATCATTGGATATAATCTTCAGTTAATGTCAATTAGCTCAAGTTGGTTGGTAATGTTGTATTATTCAGGTCTAGTATATCCTCACTAATTTTCTTTCTACTTCTTCCATCAAGTACTGACAGAAGATACGAGAATGCTGAATTCAGTCTCATGGTGTGAGATAAGAGAGTGTCGAATTCATTCTCATGGTGTTGAATTCACTTGATAGAATTCAGTACTTCTATTAAGTACTGGTATGAGAGTGTTTAACGAACTCTATAACCCTGCAGTGATACAGAACAGTAGAACTTATTCCTCCTATGTATCTGTAATTTTGTATCCATTAATCAACCTCTCCCTATCCCTCATTTTCCCCAACCCTTACCAACCTCTAGTGAGCATTCTGCTCTCTATTTTTATAAGGTCAACTTATTTAGCTTCCAAAAATGAGTGAGAATATGCAGTATTTATATTTCTGTATCTGGCTTATTTCACTTCATATAATATTCTCCAAACTCCTCCATAATGCCACAAATGACAGGAGTTTTTTTTAGCTTAAAGTCTATTTTATCTGATGTAAGTTTAGCTACTGATCATTTTTGGTTTTCCTTTGCATGGAATATCTTTTTCCACCCTTAACTTTAAATCTATGTGTGTTTTTAAAGGTGAAGTGAGTTTTTTATAGGAAGCATATAGCTAGGTGTTGTTTTATGAATCCATTCATTTCAAAAAATCCATCCTTTTTTTAAATCCAAATGGTTTTTTAAGCCATTTTATATCTTTTAATTGGGGAATTTAACCCATTTATACTCAAGGTTACTATTGGTAGCTGAGGTCTTACTCCTCTCAATTTGTTAATTGTTTTCTTATTGTTTTGTGCATCCTTTCTTTCTTCCTCTAGCATTGTATATCTTCTTGGTTGGATGCATTTCTGTAGTGATAAGTTAGATGCCTTTCTCTTGCTCATTGGTGTACCCATTCTATCAGTGAGTTTTATATTCTCATCTGTTTTCTTATCCTTTCACTTCCAGATGTGGGATTCCCTGAAGTATTTCTTGTAAGATCAGTCAAGTGGTGATACATTTCCTGTTTTTGCTTGTCAGGGAAAGACTTTATTTAGCCTTCATTTTTAAAGAATAGCTTTTCTGGGGGCAGTATTCTTGGCCAGCAAGAGTTTTTTCAGCAACTTGAATATGTTGTCCCATTCTCTCCTGGTGTGCAAGTTTTCTGCTGAGAAAACTGTTGTTAGTCTAATAGAGATTTCCTTATATGTGACTTAAGGCTTTTCTCTATTTTTAAAATCCTTTCTTTGTCTTTGCCTTTTGATAGTAAGAGCCTAATAGGCCTTGGAGAGGAGCTTTTTGTGTTAAGTATATTTGGAGGCTTTGAGAGCTAGATATCCTAGATAACGTGGATCTAGATATCCATATCTCTCTGAAGACATGGGAAGTTTTCAACTGTTATTTTCTTAAATATGTTCACTGTGCCTCTTCCCATTTCTTCTACTTATGCAACTCTCAGATTCATATATTTCATTAAAGCTACTTAATGGTGTCCCATAAGTCCTATAGGCTTTGTGAAAGAAAAATAAATCTTGGGACCCTAAAATCCCTAAGCCAGAAGGAAAAGTCAATCTGGGAACTGCAAGGGCAAACCTACCTTTCATTCTACTCCTAAATAAGACAGTTACAATTTTTTCAAAAAAAAAAAAAGCTACATACCTCCCTCACAATTTGCCCATGGGGAAATTCCTTGCAAACAAAGGACAGACAGAACTCAAAGTCATCCTTCTCCTCATGTGAGACAAATGCCTATCTGATTGCTTCCTTTGCCCTATTGTTTCACTAAGCCAGACTAAAGCGTAAGTGACTATGCCTGTAAATTGTGTATTTAGTAAAAGACTAATCAGAAACTCAAAATAACGCATCTGTTTGTCTTTTATCTACTTATGACCTGGAAGCGGCCTCCCTGCTTCAAGTTGTCCTGCCTTTCCCGACCGAATCAATGTACATCTTACATATACTGATTGATGTCTCATGTCTCCCTAAAATGTATAAAACCAAGCTGTGCCCTGACCACCTTGGGCACATGTCATGAGGGCCTCCTGAGGCTGTGTCATGGGCATGTCCTTAACCTTAGCAAAATAAACTTTCTAAATTGATTAAGACTTGTCTCAGATGCTCTTGGTTTACAACTGCTTCATTCTTTCTTATTTATTTACTTATTTTGTCTGACTGTATTATTTCTAAAGACTTGGCTTCAAGTTCAGAAATTCTTTCTTCTGCTTAACCTAGTCTATTGTTGAAGCCATGATAGTATTTTTCATTTTATTCCTGAAATTATTTAGCCTAACTTTTTGGGTTTTGGGGGGATTTTGTGTTTGTCTTTTTGAGATGGAGTCTCACTGTATTGCCCAGGCTGAAGTGTGCTGGTATGATCTTGGCTCACTGCAACCTCTGCCTCCTAGGTTCAAGCAATTCTCCTACCTCAGCCTCCTGAGTTGCTAGGATTATAGGCACGCACCACCACACCTGGCTATTTTTTGTGTTTTCAGTACAGACGGGGTTTCTCCATGTTGGCCAGGCCGGTCTCGAACTCCAGACCTCAAGTGATCTGCCCACCTCAGCTTCCCAAAGTGCTGGGATAAAATTAACTTTTTAACTACAGTACTGGTTTGCTTGTGGGTTTGTTTATAATCTGTCCCAATAAACATTGTATATTAGAATATATTAATGTAAAATGTAAAGAAAACTAAATATTTAAATTCCCAACATTCACATGTAATTGTAATATAACTTAGTTACAGTCATTCTTGTTTCCATTAAAAAGAAAGCCTTGGGCAATATTTTCAAAATAAAATAAACTATTAATAGCTATCTCTAAAACCTTGATAAGTTTTTTAGGGACTCTGTACAAGATGCACATTAGAAACAGATATAGAAATGTTACTTTCTTACTTCACCATTAAGAGGGTGAAATCGGCTGGTGCAGTAGCTCACGCTTGTAATCCCAGCACTTTGAGAGTCCAAGAGGGGTGGATCACCTGAAGTCAGAAGTTTGAGACCAGCCTGACCAATATGATGAAACCCCTTCTCTACTAAAACTACAAACATTAGCGGGATGTAGTGGCATGTGCCTGTAATCCCAGCTACTCGGAGGCTGAAACAGGAGAATCGCTTGAACCCGGGAGGCGGAGGTTGCAGTGAGCCGAGATTGTGCCATTGCACTCCAGCCTGGGCAACAAGAGCGAAACTCTGTCAGAAACTAAAAAAGGTGAAATCAAGGTGCTAAAAAGGCAGCACCCCCTCTAGAGTCTCTGGGAGAGAGCCTGATTATCTAAAACAGATGGCAATTCAAAGAAGCTGAATAGTTGGAAACAAACCTAAAAACACATGTGAATTATTTGACAGATTGTTTTCTTTAACTGATAATCATGTTATTGTAGAGTTTAAAGTATTCTGGTTTATATATTTAAAAGATTAAAATAATCAGGCTTTCTGGGTTAACCTGAATAGTCATAAATTTTTGCCATTCCCTCCAAGTGGTTTGTTTCTTGGCTTCTATCTCATATTGCATTTATAGGTTCTCTTTAGGAATCTTTGCACCCCACCCCCCAACAATCCTGTTCCCAGAATTCTGGAAGGTAGGCAAATATTGTCTCTTCTGTGGGAAATTCCAAACATAAAGGGCCTAAATATTCTGACATTGTGGATTCTCCAAGTAAACCTCCCAGATGCCCTATAATGTATCTAGCAGTGGATAAACACCATTTATGTGCTCAGAATGTCTAAAGCAGTCTTAGATGACCACCTGTATTAGTCAGCTCTCACACTACTAATAAAGACATACCTGAGACTGGGTAACTTATCAGGTATGTCTGATAAGAGGTTTAACGGACTCACAGTTCAGAAAAAGAGGTTTAATGGACTCACAGTTCCACCTGTCTGGGAGGCCTCACAATCATGGCGGAAGGCAAGTAGGAGAAAGGCACGTCTCACAAGGCAGCAGGCAAGAGAGAAATGAGAGCCAAGTGAAAGGGGAAACCCGTTATAAAACCATCAGATCTCAAGAGACTTATTCACTACCAGGAGAACAGTATGGGGGAAACTGCTCCCATGATTCAGTTATCTCCTACTAGGTCCCTTCCACAACATATGAAAATTATGAAAGCTAAAATTCAAGATGAGATGATAGGGACACAGCCAAACCCTATCACCATCTAACAATATGAAATGTGTTAGATAACAATCTAACACATTTCATATATAATATGAAAATTTTATATATGTGAATACAGTTTATATATAAACATAGAGTCTTTGTATATGTTACCTATAGACTATACACATATATATGCATTCAGAGAAGCAAGAAGATGTATTTTCATGAAACAAAACAGCAGGTTATTTCCTGTAAAATGCAGAAAACAAAGATAAGTTATTCACTATGATAAGAATTGTAGCATAAATTAAAAACTCAACAGAAATGTTGGAAGAAAAATTCAGGAAATTTCCCAGAAAGTAGAGCAAAACGCAAGAGATGTAAAAAAGAGAAGGGGAAAAGCAAGAAAATTAAGAGTAGCAAATCAAGACATTCAATATCTGAGTAGTAGAAGTTCCAAAATCAATGAATAAATAAAGTAGGGTGGGAGGGGAAGGGAGGGAAGATCATTAATATGACAACTTAAGTAAATTTTTTAGAACTGAAAAAAGACAGTTGTCTTAAATCATGGAATGCCAATGAAATGGACAAAAATAGACACACTTAAAGCAGATCATTATAAAATTTCATATTACTAACGATAAATATGTTGCAAGTTTCCAAAGGCAATAGGAGGACAAAGAGGAAAAGGGATAAAGGAAGAAGGATAGGGCTGGAGTAATGTGGCCACAAGCCAAGGAATGCCAGCAGCCATAGGATCTGAAAGAGGCAAGGGACAGGCACTCTCCCAGAGCCTCTAGAAGGAGTGCTGCCCTGCCAACATCTTGATGTCAGCCCTTGATACTGATTTCAGACTTCTGGCCTCCAGAACTGTGAGAGAATAAACTTCCATTGTTTTAAGCCACATAGTTTGTAACAATTTGTTAGAGCAGTTACAGGAAACCGACAGAGCAGGTGTGCCCCAGATGTATAGCACACGGGATATATTGGCATAAGTCAATATTGAAATACAAGAAGGTTATAGAACGTCAAACAGATTTAACACAAGACTACCTCAAGGCATTTAATAATCAAACTCCCAAAGGTCAAGGATAAAGAAAGAATCCAAAAGCAGTGAGAAAAAAGAAACAAATAGAGTACAATATTGCTCAAATACGTTTGGCAGCAGACTTTTCAGTGGAAACAGGAGAGAGTGGTATGACACATTTAAAGTGCTGAAGAAAAAAACTTTTACCCTAAAATAATATATCCAACAAAAATATTCCTTAAGCAGGAATGAGAAATAAAGACCTTCCCAGACAACAAAAGCTGAGGGATTTCATCATGTAGGCCAGACCTGTCCTACAAGAAATACTAAAGGAAGTTTTTAAATCTGAAAGAAAAGGGTGTTAACAAGCAAGAAGAAATCATCTGAAAGTACGGAACTCGCTGATAATGGTAAGCACACAGAAAAACACAGAATAACATAACACTGTAATTGTGGGATATAAACTCTTGACATAAGTAGAAAGACTAAATGATAAGCCTATCAAAAATAATAACTTCAACACATTTTCAAGACATAGTACAAGAAAGACATAAAGAGAAACATGAAAAATTGAAAACTTTTGGGGCAAAATTAAAGTGTAGAGTTTCTATTAGTATTTTTGCATGTTTTTTTGTTTATGCGTCAGTGTTACGTTGTCATTAGTTTAAAATAAAGGGTTATAAGGCCGGGTGCAGTGGTTCATGCCTGTAATCCAGCACTTTGGGAGGCCAAGAAAGGTGGATCGTGAGGTCAGGAGTTCAAGACCAGCCTGGCCAAGATGCTGAAACCCCGTCTCTACTAAAAATACAAAAATTAGCCAAATGTGGTGGCACGCACCTGTAATCCCAGCTATTTGGGAGGCTGAGGCAGGAGAATCACTTGAACCCAAGTGGCAGAATTTGCAGTGAGCTGAGATCACACCGCTGCACTCCCACCTGGGCAACAGAACAAGACTCTGTCCTCAAAAAGAAAAAAGGGTTATAAGATAGTATTTGCAAGTCTCATGGTGACTTTGAATTAAAAAACATACAATGGTACATCAAAAATAAAAAGTAAAAAATTAAAGCATACCACCAGAAAAAAACACCTTAACTAAAAGGAAGACAGAAAGAAAGACCAGAAAACAAATGACAAAAATGATGAAGGAAGTCCTTACTTATCAATAATAACATTGAATGTGAGTAGACCAAACTCTCTAATGAAAAGACATAGAGTGACTGAATGGATGAAAGAAACAAGACTCAATGACCTGTTGCCTACAAAAAACACACTTTACCTAGAAATATCCACAAAGACTGAAAATAATGAGATGGAAAAAGATATCCCATGCAAGTGGAAACCGAAGAAGAGCATCAGTAGCTATACTTATGGGACAAAATAGATTTCAAGACAAAAACTGTAAGAAGAGACAGAAAAGGTCATCATATATTGACAAAGGGGTCAATTCAGCAAGAGGGTATAACAATTGTAAATATATATGCACCCAACACTGGAGCAACCAGATATATAAAGCAAATATATGGAACCAAAGAGATAGACCCCAATACATTAGTAGCTGGAGACTCTAACACCCCACTTTCAGCATTGGACAAAACTCACAGACAGAAAACCAACAAAGGAACATCAGACTTATTCTGCACAATAGAACAAATGACCTAATAGATAGTTACATAACATTTTATTCAATGGCTGCAGAATATACATTTTTCTCTTTGGCACATGGATCACTCTCAAGGGTAGACCATATGTTAGGTCACAAAACAAATAAAAACTTTCAAAAAATTAAAATAATATTAAGCATCTTCTCTGTAACAATGAAATAAAACTGGAAATCAATAGCAAGAGAAATTTTAAAAACTATACAAATATATGGAAATTAAATAATATGCTCCTGAATGACCAGTATGTCAATAAAGAAATGCAGAAGGAAATTGAAAAATTTCTTGAAACAAATGATAATAGAAACACAACATACCAAAATGTATGGAATACAGTGAAAGAAGTAGATGAAAAACTTCAAATAAATAACCTAATGATGCATCTTAAAGAACTATACAAGCAAGAGCAAGACAAACCCAAAATTAGTAGAAGAAAATAAATAATAAAGATCAGTGCATAAGAGTTTTAAATGAAGAAAACAATACATAAGATCAATGAAACAAAAAGTTGATTTTTTGAAAAGGTAAACGAAATTGACAAATCTTTAGCTAGACTAAGAAAAAGCGAAAGAATACCCACATAAATAAAATCAGAGATGAATAAAAAGACATTACTGCCGATACCAGCTTGGTTGTGGAGACCTTAACACAGCAGTACTAGAGGAATTAAAGACACACACACAAATATAGCATGTGGAGTGGGAAATCAGGGGACTCACAGCCTTCAGACCTGAGAGCCCCAAACAGAGTTTGACCCACATATTTATTAACAGCAAGCTAGTGATAAGCATTATTTCTATAGATTATAGATTAACTAAAAGTATTCCTTATGGGAAACAAAGGGAGGGCTCTGGCTAGTTATCTGCAGCAGGAGCATGTCCTTAAGTCACAGATCGCTCATGCTGTTGTTTGTGGTTTAGGAATACCTTTAAGCAGTTTTCTGCCCTGCGTGGGCCAGGTGTTCCTTGCTCTTATTTTGGTAAACCCAAAACCTTCAGCATGGGCATCATGGCCATCATGAACATGTCACAATGCTGCAGAGATTTTGTTTATGGCCAGTTTAGGGACCAGTTTATGGCCAGATTTGGGGGCCTGTTCCCAACACATTACAACTGATACAACAGAAATTCAAAGGATCATTATTAGGTACCATATGTTGATAAACTGGAAAATATAGAAGGAATGGATAAATTCTTAGCAACAGACAACATGCCAAAATTGAACCATGAAGAAATCCAAAACCTGAACAGGTCAATAAAAAGTAATGAGATTGAAACCATAATAAAAGATCTCCCAGCAAAGAAAAGTCTGGGACCCAATGGCTTCACTGCTAAACTCTACCAAACATTTAAAGAACTAATACTAATCCTACTCAAATTGTTCCAAAAAACAGAGGAGGAGGAAATACTTCCAAACTGATTGTATGAGGCTAGTATTACTCTAATACCAAAACCAGACAAAGGCATATTAAAATAAATAATTAAAAATTATAAGCTAACATCTCTGATGAATATTGATGCAAAAATCGTCAAGAAAATACTAGCAAGCGAAATTCAAAAATATATTACAAAGATCATTCATCATGACCAAGTGGGATTTATTCCAGGAATGCAAGAATGGTTCAGCATATGCAAATCAGTCGATGTGATACATCATATCAACAGAATGAAGGAAAAAAAAATATGATCATTTAAATGGATGCTGAAAACCCTTTTGATAAAGATCAACATCTTTCATAATTAAAAAAAAACTCAGAAAACTGGGTATAAAAAGAGTGTATCTCAACATAATAAAAACCATATATGACAGACCCACAGCTGGTTTTATACCTTATGGGGAAAAACTGAAAACTTTTCCTCTTAAATCTGGAACACGACAAGGATGCTCACTTTCACCACTGTTATCCAACATAATACTGGAATTCTTAGCTAGGGCAATCAGGCAAGAGAAAGAAAGAGAAAGAAATAATGGGAATCCAAACTAAAAAAGAAGTCAATTATCCTGTTGGCAGATGATATAATCTTACATTTGAGAAAACCAAAAGACTCCACCAAAAAACTACTCAAACTGATAAACAAATTCGGTAGTTTTAGGATACAGAATCAATGTACAAAAATCAGTAACATTTCTATATATCAACAGTGAACAATCTGAAAAGAAAATCAAAAATGTAATTCCATTTACAGCCACAACAAATAAAATTAAATACTTAGGTATTCATCAGAGAAGTCAAAAATCTTCACAATGAAAACTATAAAATGTCAATGTAAAAAAATGGAAGAGGATACAAAGAAATGGAAAGATATTCCATGTTCACGGATTGGAAGAATCAACATTATTAAAATGTCCATGCTACACAAAGCAATCTACAGAATCAATGCAATCCCTATCAATATACCAATGACATCCTTCACAGAAATAGAAAAAACAATCCTAAAATTAAATAGAATCACAAAAGATTCAGAATGGCCAAAACTGTCCTGAGAAAAAAGAATAAAGCTGTAAGAATCACATGATCTGATTTCAAAATATACTACAAAGCTATAGTAACCAAAACAGCATGATACTACCATAAAAACAGACACATAGACCAATAAAACAGCATAGAGAACCCAGAAACAAATCTTCATACCTACAGTAAACTCGTTTTCAACAAAGGCACCAAGAACATACACTGAAGAAAAAAAAAGTCTTTTCAATAAATGGTGCTGGGAGAATTGAATATTCATAAGCAGAAGAATGAAACTTGACCCCTATCTCTCACTGTATGCAAAAATCAAATCAAAATGAATTAAAGGCTTAAAATCTAAGCTTCAAATTATGAAACTACTACAAGAAAACATTGGGGAAGCCCTCCAAGACGTTGTTCTGGGCAAAAATTTCTTGAATAATACCTCACAAGCGCAGGCAAACAAATCAAAAATGGACAAATGGGATCACATCATGTTAAAAAACACTTCAGCATAGCAAAGGAAACAATGAACAAAGTGAAGAGACAACTCACAGAATGGAAGAAAATATTTGAAAAAAACCCATTTGATAAAGAATTAATAACCAGAATATATAAGGAGCTCAAACAACTCTATAGGGAACAAAATCTAATAATTCAACTTTAAAATGGGCAAAATATTTGAATAGACATTTCTCATAAAAAGACAAACAAATGGCAAGCATGCATATGATGATGATCATTGATCATCAGAGAAATCCAAATCAAAACTACGATGAGATATCATCCTAGCCCCATTAAATTGGCTTGTTTTTTCCTGAGATGGAGTCTTGCTCTGTTGCCAGGCCAGAATGCAGTGGCACGGTCTCAGCTCACTGAAACCTCCACCTCTTGGGTTCAAGTGATTCCCCAACCTCAGCCTCCCAAGTAGCTGGGACTACAGGCATGCACCACCATGCCCAGCTAATTTTTTGTATGTTAGTAGAGATGGGGTTTCACCATGTTGGCCAGGATGGTCTCAATCTCCTGACCTGATGGTCTGCCTGCCTTGGCTTCCCAAAGTGCTGGGATTACAGGTGTGAGCACTGCACCCAGCCTAAAATGTCTTTTATCCAAAAGTCAGGCAATAACAAATGCTGGTGAGGATGTAGAGAAAAGGGAAACCTCATACACTGTTGGTAGGAATGGAAACCAGTACAACCACTATGGAGAACATTTTGGAGGTTCCTCAAAAAGCTAAAAATGGAGGTATCGTGTTATCCTGCAATACCACTTCTGGGTATATACCCCAAAGAAGAAAATCAGGGTACTAAAGAGATATCTGCATTCCCATGTTTATTGCAGCACTGTTCACAACAGCGAAAATTTGGAAGAAACCCAAGTATCTATCAACAGATGAATGGATAAAGAAAATGTGCTACTTATACACAATGGAGTACTATTCTTCCATGAAAAAGAATGAGATCCTGTCACTTGCAGCAACATGGATGGAACTGGAGGTCATTATGTTAAATGAAACAAACCAGGTAGAGAAAGACAAACATCACATGTTCTCACTTATTTGTGGGATCTGAAAATCAAAACAATTGAACTTGTGGAGAGACAGAATAGAGGGATGGTTACCAGAAGCCAGCAAGGGTAGTGAGAGGGATGGAGGAAGGTGCAGATGGTTAATGAGTAAAAAAAAAAAGTTAGAATAAATAAGACCTGGTATTTGACAGCACAGCAGGGGGACTATAATCAATAATAATTATGCACTTTAAAATAACTAAAAGAGTATAATTAGATTGTACACAGAGGATAAATAGTTACAGAGATGGATACCCACTTTTCCACGATGTGATTTTTATGCATTGCATACCTATAACAAAATATCTCATGTACCCCATAAGTATATACACCTACTGGGTAGCCACAAAAATTAAAATTAAGACTATATTAGTGTAAAAAAAAAGAGTTGCTTACATTCCAAAATTCACAAAATACAAAATGAATAGAAATCATAGAACAAATTTCATAGCATTGTACAAATAAGTATATATGGCTGGGGATAACATTTTCAGTGACTATAAGAATTCTAAAGGTACTACGTTTCAAACACCTTGGAAGTGCTCTGGAAAACTTCTACTTGAAAGCCAATGCAGGGTGTGTAGAAAATTGCAGAGCAGAGCTATGTCAAGTCTATAACAGAAGAGAGCAACTGGGGCCCATTAGTTAGCTCCACTGGCTTCCCCTTGGTTGACTATTCTGAATCTTTTCCTTTCTTTTCACATCCCTTAAACTAACTCACTCCAGTGCTTTCTATATTAGCAAATTATAATCATTACAAAGACATCAACTCAGATATGGAAAAAAAAATCACAGAAAAAGAAAGAATAAGAAAAAAGATAGAAACTAAATCTGTGTAAACACATGTTTACTTGAGGGTCTGCTTCTGGAACCACTGCTAGGCCAAGAACTATATCAACGTGTCCAGTTAGGAAAGAGAAAATTCTTTCAAACAAAGGCGATTTAATACAGAAAGTTGATTATTGATGTGTTGGAGGGTGAAAAAATTACAAAGGGCAAATTGAGGTCACCCAAAACATTAAGAACATTAAGCTCCTGAGGGAGGACTAAAAAGAGGTGGTACAGTTACCAGAACTAAAACCTCAGAGGAAAGGGTATAGCCCAGTGGCTGCTCAGAAGGCAAAGCTCATACTTATACTTCCAAGAGAGTGTGGCCCAGCTGTGGCTGGTCCCTGTGAGAGTAAGGTAAGGCTGGTGCCAAGAGGGCCTAAAACAGCTGATCCAACCGTGTGGCATGGAGTGACACTAGTGGGAATTGGAAAGAAAGTCCCTTCTCCCCTCCACTGCTTTCAAATTTCTCCAGCACCTCTCATTGGCAGAACCATTAGAAAAGCCAGATGTCAAGGGAGACTGGGAAATCAAATTTGGAGAGTCACAGCACTGGCAGCATAGAACAAATTATAAAAGGGTAAACTGTGTGAGACAATAGGTAAATAAACAACGTTGCATTTTCGTTTACTTCAATTCCAACCTACACTCATCCTTGCTTACCTCCAATGGCCACATATACGACATCTCCCTTTTAGAAAATGAAACTCCTCCTTCTGGTCCTTCAAGAGGTTCTTCTTTCTCCAGCATCTTCAGACACCCCTGATCTTTCCTGACTGAGAAACAATTCTAAGAGGTTTTCCCCAGAGTTCAAGTTCCTAACTAAGGAATAATAATGATGGTAATAAAAATAGCTAACAATTAAGTGGCACTTAATATATGCCAGGCACTGTTCCAAGTGCTTTATATTTACTAACTCATTTAATCCTCAGATCAATCCTATGATGTAGGTACTACTCTGATTCATTTTCACAGGTAAGGAAACCATAGCTCAGAACCAGGGCCCCCAGATCTTTCCAGACTGCCATGATCTTGTGAAACAATAGGTAAATAAATAAACTGTGGGAGACAATAGGGTAAATAATCTTTCCAGACTGCCATGATCTTGTGAAACAATAGGTAAATAAATAAACTGTGGGAGACAATAGGGTAAATAATCTTTCCAGACTGCCGTTGTTCTTGCACAGACAACTAACTGCTGTGAAAGAAACTCCCACTTAATCTAATTTTCCCTCCAGTTGCTCTACTGTTTCCTTCCCTTGGATGACAAACTTCCTAAAGAATAACGTGCTCCCCTTTCTGACCCTTTCTGATTCCTCAACCTTTGGCTGCAGGCCCACCCTCCCTCCACAGTCATGAAGGACCTCTGGGAACCAATTCCAAGGCTTCCTTCAGCTTCCTTCCTCTTGACTTCCTGCGGCAGAGTTATCTTCTTTTCATGAGTCTGCCGTATATAATTTTCAGATTGTTGTCCATCTCTTCACTTTTTTCTATCAACTTTCTCAAAGACCGTTCTTCCGTCTAAATATCTCTCAAAAAATTAATTCATATTGAGAGTTAGAAATTATCACCTCTCACATTATTGGTCTCAAATCCATGTATTGGGTCATTTTATATTGCATACAACATCCCCTTGCTTCCCAGTACCCAGCTGGAATTTTCACTCAGCATATTTCAAAGTTACCTAAAATTTAACATGTTCAAATTAACTTTCTTTGTTAGTCAATAAAGCTACTTTCCTCCTACTCCTTCAGGCAGGAATTTTTGGAGTTGTTTTGGAGTTATCACAAGTTCTTTGATTTTTTTCTTTAAAATGTATTTCTTCATTCCTCCCTTGCTATTTCTGCTAAGTCCTGGAACTAGAGCAGTGAGCAGACGAAAGTACAGACTTTGGAGGCAGACAGTCTGAGTTCTTATTCTGATTCAGCCGCACCCCGGCTGGGGTCCCTGGTTCTGGGCTATGGTTTTCTTACCCGCGAAAAGGAATCATATTACTACCTACATCACAGGATTGATCTGAGGATTAAATGAGTTAGTAAACATAAAGCACTTAGAACACTGCCTGGCATATATTAAATGCCACTTAATTGTTAGCTATTGTTATTATCATCATTATTATTCCTTAGTTAGGAACTTGAACTCTGGGGAAAACCTCTTAGAATTGTCTCTCAGGAATTTGCTTAACCTCTTTTATCCTCAGTTTCTTTACAAAGTGTGACTTATGATACTATTTTCCTAAAGAGAATTAAGTTAAAAGATATAAGTAAAGCACTTAATAAAGTAATCACTCAATACATTTTGGCCATTGTTAGTAATATAATGTGATTATCAATGAAAATAATATGATTCTATGTGAAATCACTGTAGATTCTTCATCCTTAAAAAACTATTTTCAATTTATAGACGGTGTATTCATCTCTTCTGACACTATGAAGAAATACCCGAGACTGTGTAATTTATAAAGGAAAGAGGTTTAATTGACTCACAGTTCTGCATTGCTGGTGAGGCCTCAGAAACTTACAGTCATGGGGGAAAGCAAAGGAGAAGCAGACACCTTCTAAAAGGGTGGCAGGACGGAGTGAGTGCAGCAGTGGAAATGCCAGATGCTTATAAAACCATCAGATCTCATAAGACTCATTCATCATGAGAACAGCATGGGGGGAAACCACCCCCATGATCCAATTACCTCCACCTGGTCCCACCCTTGACTCATGGGGATCATCGGGATTACAATTCAAGGTGAGATTTGGGTGGAGTCACAGAGTCAAACCAAATCAGATGGTGCCCTTCATTTGTATATATTCTTTTATTGTTGAAATTGTGGAATTCATGCCATTTTTTATTATTTTAAATTATTATATGATATTTTTGTTTCTCCATCACATTAAAATGATTATTGACATAGCACTTTCTTATACCAATCTACAATATTTCACTACACCATTTGCTGAACATTAAGATGTTTTGAGTTTGGTACTCAGAGGAAGCTGCCAGGAATATGTGTACAACTTTGTCTTTTGGCTTCTCTGAGATTATTTCCCAAAATCTTTCATAGGGAGAGATATGAACAAGCATTTCCAACATTCTATATATATGTGTTTTATGAGAGAATTAGGACCAAGTTGGAAAAATATTTTCTAATCCGAGGGTAGAGGAGATAACTTTAACTCTCTCACCAACTTTGGTTTCAATCTCAAAGTGAAATGAAGTGAATACTTGATTTGTGGTGTTGAATTTGGGTAGATTAAACATACAGCCTTAGAAGCTTAGACATTTTGCTCCTTAGTCTGCTTCAACCCCACAATATCTGAAATATGTTAGACTATGCATCTGTGAGAACAGTCCTATATTTTCCCTATCCAAATATGTTTAAATAAATATTAACCACATTGTTTTGCCAAGTCATTTGGCCAATAAAATGTGGAATTTGAACAGTATAACTTCTGAGCTCCTTGCCAGTTACAGTGTTTTTCCTCAAGCCTTGTGCAATGTGGAGCTATTATTTGGGGTGGATAGCTGACTGTCTTACTCTAACTCTGTTCTGCCCCACGCCTTTTTTTTAGTGGAAAGAATATGGGCATCAGACAGATGTGACTTGGGATTCTGCCTCTGCCATTTACTAGCTTTGTGACACCTTTGAAGATGATGTGGCTTTCTACACCTGCATAACCTCAACCCTCTGGTTTTCACTGATTGCCTCACAGCCAGACATCAGACCCAGGTTGGACCCCTGACTCAACTGTGTGATTGAGAGACTCTAGTTAAAACATAGAAGAATCAGGGCCAGAGTGTATTCAGAAAGAGAAAGAGAAAAAGAGAGAAGCAATGAGGAGAGACAGCCCCTGATGTCCAGTTGCTCAAGATATACCACTCACTTCCTGTCCTTTGATGTTTCTGTGACTCTCTGTTACATTATACTATAAAACTCATTAACACCAGCCTGACTGCAGTTCTGTTTTTGAAGCCAACATCTCTGACTTAAAAAGCACATTCAGAGATCTATAACTTCTGAGTTTCTTTTACCTCATCTATAAAATGAGACTAAATAATAATAACACTTTCCTTGTAAGATTGCACTGAGGATTCTATGTAATAATGGATGGAAAACTCTGAGTTCTGAAAACATAGTAGGTGCTCAATAAATTATGGCCATTAACTTCCTGCAAATTTATGCCTCATAAATAAACCACCAATATATTAGGAATTCAAATTATTTCTGATTCCCTACCATGTCTGTATATCACTCTGTAAACACGCCAATCCAATGAGTCTTTTAAATTGGTTGCAACAAGTGAACTCCTTGATGCTATCCAGACTAAGTAGCTACACTCCCTTCCTTTACACTGCTCTCCACAAAGTGGGTGAGCAGAGTAATGGCCATTTTCTACAAGTGATGCCTACTCAATCACCATAAGACCACAATGAGGCAATGAAAAACCTTTCTCACCTCTCTGCTAGGTGGAGTAGTGCAGCCCTAGTAGGACTCTCTACACCTGCATAATTGGTGTAACTAGAAACAGACAATAATGTTATTATCTTGACAATTCTAGAAAAATATAGTTTATGTATATATGTTGACAGACTACATCCAGTTGAATAGTTAGATGCATTGTAGTCCTCAAGTCTTGGTAGAAGACTTGAGATTTATTTTTTAAAAAAATCAAACTCATATTCACTTATATTCATGGCATTGAACAAAGAACAATGGAGTGCCCAAGTGAGTTTTTTGGTCTCTTTGCCAAAGTGATCACTTTTGAGTTTCTAAATGTCTTCTCTCTACAAAGTCTTCTTCTTCTAAGTTCTTTGATCAGAATGCCCTGTCCCTGACACAGTACAACCCAGGTAGGCAGGCACGCCTACCTGTGTGCCTTTTTCCTCCCTAGATTGAGAGCTTCCATTTATGGATAATAATTGCAGCTAATATTTGTTGAAGATTCTCCTATCTGCCATAGATGCTTTACATGGATTATTTCATTTACTCACTAAACAATCTTTTAAAGAGGTGCTACTGTACCCAGAATGGGTTCCTTCTGGTGGGTTCTTGGTCTTGCTGATTTCAAGAAGGAAGTAGAGAACCCTCGCAGTGAGTGTTACAGTTCTTAAAGATGGTGTGTCCAGAGTTTGCTCCTTCAGATGTTCAGATGTGTCCAGAGTTCCTTCCTTATGGTGGGTTTGTGGTCTCGCTGACTTCAGGAGTGAAGCCGCAGACTTTCACAGTGAGTATTACGGCTCTTAAAGGTGGTGCATCTGGAGTTTTTTGTTCCTCCTGGTGGGTTCATGGTCTTGCTAGCTTCAGGAGTGAAGCTGCAGACCTTCGTGGTGAGTGTTACAGCTCATAAAGGTAGTGCGGACCCAAAGAGTGAGCAGCAGAAAGATTTATTGCAAAGAGCAAAACAACAAAACTTCCACAGCAAAGAAGGGGACCTGAACGGGTTGCTGCTGCTGGCTCCGGGGGCCAGCTTTTATTCCCTTATTTGGCCCCACCCACGTCCTGCTGATTGGTCCATTTTATAGAGTGCTGATTGGTGTGTTTTTATAGAGTGCTGATTGGTGCATTTACAAACCTTTAGCTAGACACAGGGCGCTGATTGTTGCTTTTTTACAGAGTGCTGATTGGTGCGTTTACAAAGCTTTAGCTAGACACAGAGTGCTGATTGGTGTGTTCACAATCCTTTAGCTAGACAGAAAAGTTCTCCAAGTCCCCAACTGACCCAGAAGCCCAGCTGGCTTCACCTCTCAATCCCCCACTAAAGATGATACCCCAACTGCTGCTGGGAATTGGGTGATGACCGCTCTAGCTACTTCCTGCTGGATAGGGGCTAAGAAGGGGCCCTGAAGTTGTAGTCTTCTCCAGAGTGGAACTCTTTAGGCCAGTGAAAGGGCCAGCGGGTTGGTCCAGGAGTCCTCAGTAGAAGTTGTTAGTTGAGCTCATTTGGGGTTCCATTTGTAAGACCATCTGTAGCTTGGTGGCCTCGATTCTAGAGGAAACAAATTTGACAAGGAGGTTAAAAATACAGGGCCTGAAGGCGAGCAATAGCAAGATGGCTGCCATGGGAACTAGAAAGGGGAGAAGTCATGTTGCCCAACTCCAGAGGTTGGTATAAGAGTTTGAAAGGCAATATCTGATTTCAGAAACCTTTTCCTGTAAATGCTGGGAGATATCTCGTACTATCCCTGATTGGTTAGTATAAAAACAACACTCTTCACCGAAGAAGGTGGAGTCCTCCTTTCTCAGCAGTGAGGAGGTCTAAGCCTTGGTGGTTTTTGAGAGTCACTGCTGCCACAGAGTCTATTTGGGATTGTAGAGTAAGGATAGATTTTGTTCTTTCTTGTAAACTGTCTGAGAAATCCTTTGGGAGTGTGTGGTAGTAGGATAATACATGTTACACTGTTGACTTTTAGCAAACTTTACTTTTGTTGAAAAATTTGTAAGCTTGGGATTTCAATTATTCTTTGCTATTAATAAGACCTCATGCAGTCCATATTAACTTAGAATTGGTATAGAAGCCTCCTTCCTGATACTGTAAGTACTTTAAGGTTTGGCTGAGCACAAACAACTCGCAAGTTTGATACCCATTGTGTCTTTTTCCCTTAATCGCCTGCGAGGAACCATCTATCATCCTGTCCTGAAGGGAGTTCCTCCTAGATCTGGTCAGACCTTTGTATGGTAATTAATTAAGATTTAGATCCCCTGTTAGGAAACCTGTTGGGTTAAAGATTTTTGATAGGAAGGCTATGGGTTGTCAGTGGCCTCAGTGCTTTCAGGGTACACCCTTGTTTACACTGACAACAAGGTGGTATTGGAGTGTTATAGGGTTACAGAGAAGACCTTCAATTATCAATTATAGGTTTTAAATTTACCCTGGCTTTTAAAGGAATAGGGTACACTGATTTTTCTTTACTACTTCTATCTCTCTTTCTCTTTGACTTCTTCTTTATCTCTCTCTTTCTGACTCCCTTTTTGTCTGTCTCTTCCTCCCTCTCTTTGACTTTGTCTCTTTCTTTCTTTCTCTCTGACTCCTTCTTTGTCTCTCCCTTCCTCTCTCTGTCTCTCTCTTTCTCTCTTTCTGACTCCCTTTTTGTCTCTGTCTCTTTCTCTCTCTCCTTGACTTTCTGTCTATTGAGAGGTGAAGCCAGCTGGGCTTCTGGGTCAGGTGGTGACTTGGAGAACTTTTCTGTCTAGTTAAAGGATTGTAAACACACCAATCAGTGTTCTGTGTCTAGCTAAAGTTTTATAAACGCACCAATCAGCACTCTGTAAAAATGGACCAATCAGCACTCTGTAAAATGGACCAATCAGCAGGAGGTGGGTGGGGCCAAACAAGGGAATAAAAGCGGGCCACCGGAGCCAGCAACAGCAACCCGCTGGCCTCCCCTTACCTTGCTGTGGAGGCTTTGTTCGTTTGTTCCTCACAATAAATCTTGCTGCTGCTCACTCTTTGGGTCCGCACTACCTTTATGAGCTGTAACACTCACTGCAAAGGTCTGCAGCTTCACTCCTGAAGCCAGTGAGACCATGAACCCACCAGGAGGAACAAACAACTCTGGATGCGCCACCTTTAAGAGCTATAACACTCACTGCGAAGGTCCGTGGCTTCACTCCTGAAGTTAGCGAGACCACGAACCCACCAGAAGGAATAAACTCTGGACACATCTGAACATCTGAAGGAACAAACTCCGGACACACCATCTTTAAGAACTGTAACACTCTGGGAGGGTCTGCACCTTCCTTCTTGAAATCAGCGAGACCAAGAACCCACCAGAAGGAACCCATTCTGGACACACTACTATTCATTCTCACCTTAAAGACAAGGAAACTAAGGCAAAGAACAGTCAACTAATAAGTCCAAGTATACAGAGCTAGTAAGGAATAGTCTGCCTAATCCCGAGGCTATGTCATAACCACTTCCCTATACTGCCTGTCAGCAGAGGTAAAAGTCGTGTCTTATTCATCACTGCCACCCCACCAAACCCAGCTTAATGCCTGACACGGGGAGATGCTCAATGAATGCTGATTGTTATTGAGTGGAGTAGAAATGCAAGGCCCAGTGAGCCCCTTTGCTGTGACTGATGGGGTGTCCTGATTTTCTGCTGTAAAGAGAAGGAGAGTGTTGTATGAAACACATTCCTCTGGCTCCTAGCTCTCTATGTTCCCCTTCGTTTATCCTGTTTCTCTACTCCTCCTCTTCCTAACTGCACCATGTGGATTCAAAATTGCAGCTTAGTGCAGACAAAGGGAAAACAGAACTCTGAATGAGCCCAAAGGGAAAACAGTTCTCTGAATGACCCCTGTGAGTTTGAGAGAAGAGAAGCAGGAATTTGAGCAGGAAGAGAGTAAGGAAGAGAGAAAGTAATTCAAATTTATCATTTTAACTTAATATTTAACTGAGTGAAAGCCAAATCTTATCTGAAATTGGAAAGGTCAGGGTTTTGAGTGCTGATTCAGTGCCCATTTCTTTATGATTTGATAGTCTGAGAAGAATATGATGGGTGCGGCTTAAAAACCTAGATCACGTGTGGTGTTGGAATTGGGTGTTATACGAGCAAACAAAATAAATACTTGCGCAATATACCTGCTTTGTGCACTCAAGCAGAGAAGAGATCCACAAGTACTCACCAGTCTCCTGTTCTGCAAAGAAGACAGAATCAACATGAGCACTGCAGGAAAAGTAAGCAAAAAATATATTACTGTTGGTAATATATTCTCTTTAATATAACAAATAAAGGAATACAGTATCTGATGAATAATTGAAAATTCATATCTAAATTAGAAATGATACACTGAAATATGATATGCAATGTATGCTATAATATATAATGTATACTGAACTACAGTGGAAATAAGCTATTCCTAAACACCTTCAAAAAGAATATATAGAATCTGTATCTATTAAGTCTTTATTTCCTACATTAAATAAATTTGCAGTAAAGTGATAGTTTATTCCAAGCTAATCATGACTGATTTGTAAATCTAAAGTTAGAAAAGTCTTTAATCAGAAGTTATCTTTATATTAAGAAACCATAATTTAAATGTGTTATTATTTGTATTCATATTTTTTGTGAACACAAGAAAGTTAAGTCTGACATAACTTTTATGAGAGGAATTTGATTCAGAAAATTTTGAAATATCCTTTTAACCTTACTATAAAATATCTTACAAAATACTCATTGATCTCACAGCATTAGAATCATCAAGGTTAAGCAAGACATCACATGCAAATTCCATTTAAAGGGGGCCCATTATGACACAATTCAGGCAATTTCCACAGAAATCTTATAGAACAGTGTCTCCCCTATATAAAAGTCAATATGATCTTACAGAAAAATAATAATACAATTTGAATCACTTATTAGCACTCAGAACACAAATATTTGGTTTTTTCTTCTATAAATTTATATTTATTTTTTCAATGTGTTTACAGGTGCACAGAAATGCATGTCATCATTCAATATAATCAACTGGTATTTTTAATTGCCTAATAAAAAAAAATCCGTGTAACTATTTTCAGCCGTTTATTGTGTTAAGAGTGCATCACACAGTAAAATATCTCACTATGATAATTCAGTTTAAAGGTTCTGAGGCTTATCTCTATGCTGTGTGACAAAACAGGCTCATATCAATAAGACTGGTTGGAAATCACACGAGTGGCCCATTGGTGCTGTTCTTACACCACTTCACTTTGCTTTATTTTCATTCATTATTGATTAATATTTACATTCCTCATAGAAAATAATTAGAGAAAAGAAAATTTGAATTTACCATTTACCAAACTCGACTTAAAAGAAATAATGAGTTCATAGAGCAAAAGTATAAACCAATCATATTAATGAAAATTATAACTGATGAAATAGATAATCCTCCCCTCTTCAGTGCAGCATCAATAACTTAGCTTTTTGACAGCATTGCATTTATGTTTATGTGTCCCGCATTTTATTTTCTTCAGATCCTAAATTGTGACAGTACTAATGTCTATTTCATAAGGTACTTCTGAGAATTCAATAAATTAATAGTGAAAAACACTTAGAATAGTACCTGGTAAATAAAAATAAGTCAATAAATATTAGCCACTATTATTATTGTTGCTATTTAACTTTTTGATATTTACTATCACGGAGTACTGAAAATGTGAGGCTAGATTAATTTTTTTGTTTGTTTGTTTGAAGACGGAGTATCTTTCTATTGCCCAGGCTGGAGTGCAGTGGGGTGATCTCAGCTCATTGCAACCTCTGCCTCCCGGGTTCAAGTGATTTCTCCTGACTCAGCCTCCCAAGTAGCTGGGACTACAGGCGCACGCCACCATGCTTGGCTAATTTTAGCATTTTTAGTAGAGACGGGGTTTCACCATGTTGGTCAGTCTGGTCTCCAACTCCTGACTTCAGGTGATCCACCCACCTCGGCCTGCCAAAGTGCTGGGATTAAAGGCGTGAGCAACCGCACCCAGCCTGATCTTTATTCTCTGGACAACCAGCTTTGAGACTTTAGGAAAATTATTCAATCATTGAGTCAGTTGATCCTCAATTATTTCAGATGTAGTAAGACCAATAATTCAATAGTACTGGTAGCATCCTTTTTAGGTTTAAAAGTAATACACGTTGTTTGTAACAGCACAATTTGCAATTGCAAAAATATAGAACCATCCTAAATGCCCATCAACTAACGAGTGTATAAAGAGAATGTGATATGTGTACACCAGGAGATACTACTCAGCCATAAAATGGAACAAAATAATGGCCTTTGCAGCCACTTGGATGAAGCTGGAGACCATTATTTTAAGTGAAGTAACGCAGGAATGGAAAACCAAGTACCATATGGTCTCACTTATAAGTGGGAGCTAAGCTATGAGGAAGCAAAGGCATAAGAATGATATAGTGGACTTTGGTTAGGGATAAAAAACTACACATTGGGTACAGTGTACACTGCTCGGGTGACAGGTGCAGCAAATCTCAGAAATCACCACTAAAGAACTTATCCATGTAATCAAAAACCACCTGCACACCAAAAACTATTGAAATTAAAAATAAATAAATTTTAAAAATAAAAATAATGCATGTAACTCACTCAGCACAAGCCACAATGCACCTGTCACATCACAGGCACCTGACAATCAGGAACTCCTACTATTAGAACTTTATTTCCAAGTATTCTGATATTTATTTTGGCATGGACCACATTGAAAATCCTGCAAAGTTGAAGGATTTGACAAATGAATAACGAAAATGAATTGGCAGAAGATGAAATTTCAATTTTTATTATATTTGCAATTATGTTGATTCTATATAGAAAGAGATTTGTGAATTGTACATGCTTTACCACAACAAAGATGGGTTTTACAGTACACTGCTAAGCACTGGAAATATGTGATCAGCTTTTATTTTTAAGGACATCTGTGGATAAGCTTGCTAGCTAGAAACTCAAATACACAAGTTTCTCCAGTTTTTAAATATATATGTGTGGTCTGAATGCACACACACACACACACCACCAACTCTAACCTCTGTAATTTTGGGCTCAAATCTAAGCTGGAAGGAGTCTCTGCACATAAATTAGATGACAAAACAGGCTGCTAAAGCTAAGTTTCAAATGGGTGTTTGAGACAAGTTACATACAGAAGTGGAGAGAGAAAATTAAAAGAGGGCAATAGGGAAATAGAAAGAGAAAGAGACATCATCCTAAGCAGGAAGGTAAATGTATAATTGTTCTATGGAGTCAGATCCTTTTGGCCTAAGCAGAAAATTGAGGAAGAAAGCAGTGTATTTTAGACAGACACTGACTCTGTCAGCAAAGTAAAGGTGACTTAGAACATGTACCAGCCAATAGTTGTGGGTAAACAGGTGTTTTCAGGACAGTATTAGAAAATAATCAGGATTAAACATCTTTGAAGAAAAAAAAAAGAATAGCCTAAATGAAGATATTCCATTTTATCTAAGTGCCTTATTGTACTTAACTGTTTTTCTTTCCTTATGTTATTGCTGTTTTAAAAGATACTCTTACTCTCTTTATAAACCAGAGAACTTCATTTCTATGTAACACTTTTTAGGTGCCAGACATGGGACTCAATGTTGCATGTACAAAGATGAAAAGACACAATTTCTGACTTCAAGAGTGGGAAAACACTGGTACCATCTCTCTGTTTGATTTTCTAGGTAATCAAATGCAAAGCAGCTGTGCTATGGGAGGTAAAGAAACCCTTTTCCATTGAGGAGGTGGAGGTTGCACCTCCTAAGGCTCATGAAGTTCGCATTAAGGTGAAATATTTTTTCCATTTGTATTTAATTTTAAGTTTAAAAAATTCAGAAAATATTAAAAATAGAAACATCCAAAATCCACTAAGAGATTTTTTTTTGGTAATTATCCAGAAAATAAAATTACATTTGTTGTCAAGGAAAGTAGAAATATAAATTGTTAAATTTTTTTAAAGTGAGCAAACAGTATATGAAGTATAATTCCAGTAAAATACAAAAAAATTTATAGGTTTGTAAAGAAAAAAATGCAAAGGGATATATATCAAAACTTCACAATCAATTTGTGTTAGATATTTTCTTGGTGTTAATTTGCAATTTCTACTTCTTTTTCTTTTAACTATGCATTCTTCTATATTATACAAGACAAATATTTTAGGATCAATTATTTCACAGATTATTCTAAATTGTTAAATTCAAGGGAGAAAGATAGAGGAAGGTTTTAGGCTGGATAATCTTGGAGATAAACTGAATCTTTCGTATTTGGGAATAGTAGGGATTGTCAGTAAAACCCTTGAAAATATTTTAGAATAATAATTTTAGAAAATTGGGTTTGTTAAGTCCATCTGACAGTCATAATCTTTTCCGAATCTAAACATCTTCTCTTTATTCTGTAGATGGTGGCCGTAGGAATCTGTCGATCAGATGACCACGTGGTTAGTGGTACCCTAGTGACCCCTCTTCCTGCGATTTTAGGCCACGAGGCAGCTGGCATCGTGGAGAGTGTTGGAGAAGGGGTGACTACAGTCAAACCAGGTACAGGATTCACACTCAGGGAACATGCCTTGGTTCCCCATCACAAGATTAGTCAGCCTGGATGAGGAAACCGAGGCAATGAAAGACAAAAGGGCTTACACAAGGTCACAGGGCAGCCAGGACTTCAGGAGTTTCCTCCTTCCCTCTCTGCTTGCCTGACTCAAGCAGGTATGACTTCAGGCATGCATGTATTCTAACCTTCAACTATTGTGTACTGACTATCTACTAGATGCCAGTCACTAGGTTAGAGCCTGGAGATATATGAGGATCAAAAGAGACAGTGCCTACCAATGTGGAATTCATAATCTAGTAACTTCCGTGTTAGTGTTGCTGAACACTGTCTTCTGTAAGGGCCCAAAAAACTAGAAATGGGAGAAGGGAAAAAAACATAAGTATGGACATTGCTCTGTGCTGAGTTCACCAAATGGAGGCTACATGGCTGCAGCTGAATAAATATGACCTTTTCTTAGGTGACCTATGTAGCCCCTTCACCAATTTCCTCTTCCAACGTGGTCTCTCTTCCTGAGCATGGAATCAATGAAACCGACTAGCTGAAAGGAAATCAAAGAAACATAGTAGGAGCCATCCACCATCAACAATGTCTGCCTTATTACCTTCAGCCATGCTTAAATGTGACTGGTTATAGATTACAATTATTTTATCTTCAATACTTATTTTACCATAATCTTATGTATTAATATAAATATTTCAGAGGTAAAGGATGAATAAGTAGAACATTTCCATACCATCATTTTCATATGAACTTTACCCATAAAATATTATGCACGAATCATTTTTCTTGGTCTTGTGAAATAGATAGCATAGCTGATGAAAAATAAAAATTATCTTTAAAGAATCACTTTAGCCAGTAGATGAGACCTGTCCCCTTACCAAATACTAATTTAGACTGTGAACAGAAAATAATAAAATAAACTGTCCAATTTGAGTTTTAGGTCTTACTATTTCCTTTACTCAGAAATAGATTAATAACAAAATGACTCCTATTTCTTACCCCTCCTCCCCACACCATAACAGTAAAAAAGGATAATTCACAAATTATCAGCTAAAAACATTTGGAAGTCAATTCTTATCCTAAAAGAAAGTGCCTAACTTATTGTGGAGGGTTGAAATTTTCAGACGAATTTCTGTAATTCTTCTTTGTCCTATTTTTGTTTGTTTTCTTCCAAAAAAAAAAAACTAAGATATTTTTAAAAACATTCATTTTATAAGAAACATAAACCTAGTCACTTTGAAAAGCCAAGACCTACTTTAAAAATCTCATTTTTGTTGTAAATCAAACTCTTACAAAATACCAGATCTTCCCAACATGTACTGGGACTAAAATAGATGACTTTCAACTAAAATTTATATATATAATTATAATAAGAATATTTAATTAAGATTTAATTAGACAAGGATTACATAAATTATATTTGCAAAGCCTCCAGGAGAAATTAGTGCACTGCATAAAAGTTTATTAATACGTTGGATGGAATTTTGTTAATCCATCTTGTTTCCGACACTTGCATTTCTCTTTAGGATTCTTCAGGCACTTATAAACCCGACTAAAAAACAAGGCCTTGGCAGGCAATCACAAATGACATAGTTGTGGGAATGACACCCTATTTCTTAGAAACTATTCAGACACATGATTCTAATCTATACATGTGAGCTTTAAGGTTTTGCTGTATTATTTCCTCCATAGAAATTTAAGAAGAATTTGTTTTATTCCTCTCCAGGTGATAAAGTCATCCCACTCTTTACTCCTCAGTGTGGAAAATGCAGAGTTTGTAAAAACCCAGAAAGCAACTACTGCTTCAAAAATGAGTGAGTTTCTGATGCTTTCTTTGCACAGACTTTGAGTTTGCAAATTAGTTATGCTCCTGTCTCATGCCTTTGTGTGTCTGTGTATTGCACTACCCAGTCTGAGCAATCCTCGGGGGACCATGCAGGATGGCACCAGGAGGTTTACCTGCAGGGGGAAGCCCATCCACCACTTCCTCGGTGTCAGCAGCTTCTCCCAGTACACGGTGGTGGATGAGAATGCAGTGGCCAAAATTGATGCAGCTTCACCCCTGGAGAAAGTCTGCCTCATTGGCTGTGGATTTTCGACTGGCTATGGGTCTGCAGTCAAAGTTGCCAAGGTAGGAATGACAATGGATGAGAAAACCGATTACACGAAGACTGTCAGGAACCAAAAGGGAAGCAATTTCTTGCAAGAATCAGAAATTAGTTTTATAGATTTGAAGTGTCGATGAAGAGTAGAAAAACAACCCAGAAAGAATTGAAAGCGCAGTATAGAAATTTCACCAATTTATTGCAGATAAAAAGTTGTTGAGTTAAGAAAATGTAAAGATGTCATTTTCAATAATTTTTCTTCTGAATTTGCTATTTATGGGATCACAAAATTTTAGGTCTGAGAACTAACTCATGTAGTAATGCATTTAGCAATTAGAGAGAACCTATACATGCCTCAGGCACCATAGGTTCTGCTAGGCTCTGACAGCAAAAGTAAATGAAATGAAGCGTTTGTCCTTGAGGAACATCTAGTCTGTGGATCCTCTACTCCCAGAATTAGGAGCAACAGTAGAGTCCAAAACCTCACCTGATGCACTTCCACACCAAGGCTTACCCACTCTGTGGATTCTTAGAAGGAAAGTAATGAAGCTTCAGTGATGCGTAATTCACTCATTGTGACATTTCACTGCTAAAACTATCTTCCCTGACATGAACATACACATATATTTTAGAAGTGGTAAATTTCAAGCAGAAGTTCTTTAAAGTCTCCTCCTCTGAGTAGTATGAAAATCTAATAGCATGCTTTATTTTATGAAACCTAAATCGAGAGATAAAAAGATATTTGCCCAAAAATTCACTTCTGCTTAATATGAGAGCTAATACTAAAATATCTTTCTCAAATCTCCTGCTGAATCTTAAATCACAATCCATAATTATTTATTTATTTATTTATTTATTTATATTATTATTATACTTTAAGTTCTAGGGTACATGTGCATAATGTGCAGGTTTGTTACATATGTGTACTTGGGCCATGTTGGTGTGCTGCACCCATCAACTCGTCAGCACCCATCAACTCGTCATTTACATCAGGTATAACTCCCAAT
>NW_012109663.1:0-245 GCF_000951045.1 Mandrillus leucophaeus | reverse complement strand
GTGATGCCTCCAGCTTTGTTCTTTTGACTTAGGATGGTCTTGGCAATGCAGGCTCTTTTTTGGTTCCATATGAACTTTAAAGCAGTTTTTTCCAATCCTGTGAAGAAAGCCATTGGTAGCTTGATGCGGCTCGCATTGAATCTACAAATTACCTTGGGCAGTATGGCCATTTTCACGATATTGATTCTTCCTATCCATGAACATGGTGTGTTCTTCCATTTGTTTGTGTCCTCTTTTATTTCACT
>NW_012109662.1:0-3919 GCF_000951045.1 Mandrillus leucophaeus | reverse complement strand
AAATTATACTTCATACTACTTCCCAGATAGTCTTAAATCCACAGAACACTTCAAGTTCATTTGTCCACCTCCCACCTTTTATGTTATAGTGGTCATGAATTTTAATTTTACATACATTTTGCTTTCTTTCTTAACTTTATTTTGGAGATTTTCTTTTATTATTATTATTATTATTATACTTTAAGTACTAAGGTACATGTGCACAACGTGCAGGTTTGTTACATATGTATACATGTTCCATGTTAGTGTGCTGCATACATAAAATTGAAGAGACCATATAATGAACTAGGTGTACACATGACTCCACATTATCAGCATATACCATTTTATTTTTTTTATACATCATCCATTTCCTCCTCAGTACCTGGATTGTTTTGAAGTAAATTCCAAATCTCAGATTACATCATTTAATCTGCAAATATTTCAGCATGCATGTGTGTATGTGTGTAATATATATTTCCGCATATATGTATATATGTAAATATATAAATTATAATTTCTTAAATAACCACAATATTATTATCTGATAAGGTTTTGCTGTGTCCCCACCCAAATCTAATCTTGAATTGTAGTTCTCATAATCCCCACGTGTTGTGGGAGAGACCATTTGGGAGGTAATGGAATCATGGGGGCAGTTACCCTCATTATGTTCTGGTGATAGTGAGTGAGTTCTCACAAGATCTGATGGTTTTTTAAGAGACTTTTCCCCCTTTGGCTTGGCACTTCTCCTTGCTGCCACCATGTGATGAAGGCTGTGTTTGCTTTTACTTCTGCCGTGATTGTAAGTTTCCTGAGGCTTCCCCAGCCCTGAGGAACTGTGAATCAATTAAACATCTTTCTTTTATAAATTACCCAGTCTCGGATATTTCTTCATAACAGCATGAGAATGGACTAATGCATTATCACACTGAATATAATTGCTGTAATTCCTTAGTGTAAATTTAGTAACAATCCTATTTTCACAGTTTCCTCTCATAATCGTTTAATTAATTTGTTTGAATTGAAATTCATAAAAGATACAGAGATTGAGATTCATTGACATGTCCCTTAAGTCCCTTAATTTAAAAGTTCTCCTAATATATCCCTGCATCCCCTTGTATTTTATGTTGAAATGCATTTTGACTCCATTGAAAGAACAAAATCACTTGTCCTATATAATTGTACAGGTCTACAGTTTGATTATTGCATCCTTCTGGTATCATTTAACTTGCTTCTCTGTTTCTTGCACTTCCTGGAAATTATTGGTTATATCTAGAGGCTTGATTAGATTCAGGTGGAATTTTTTAAAGATTTATTCCTAGTGACTGTGAACTTCCATCAGAAAGTACATGTCTGATTTTCTCTTCTTTTGTGGTGCTAACAGTCAGTGAATATAAAATTCACTCCTATCTTTTTATTTTTTTTTATTTGCTGGAATTATTCTAAAAAGAGAAACATTTTTCATTACATATTTGATTACTATGAATTATGATTGTATAGAAAAATAGGGTAACTTACTATTATTTCCCCTTTATAGTAGTATTCAAAATAGTAAAGTGGTGGTGTATCACTTTACAAAATCACACAAATCACCACTAAAGAACTTATGTAACCAAATACCATCTGTTCACCAAAAATCTATGGAAATAAAAAAAAATTTAAAAAGCTTAATAAAGTGGTTTCCTAGTACTTTCTAAAGACTAAAAATGAGTTTTAAAATATTCTTAATAATTTTATGAGCTCAGGGATTAAACATAGTAGATATATTTCAGTTCCTTGCCATTATCTCAATTAATGGTCAAATTATTATAACTTTGGCTTTGACACCATATTCATGTTGGTTTCTGGGTCATTTTGACAAAACTCTAAGAGTCTTTGATAATTTCCTTTATTTCTGATATGACAAAATGTTCCTGAATCATAATTTCCTTCCCCATGTTGGGAATCAACCAGGTCTCTAAAAAACTCTGGTATCATTTAGTGGGAAATACTATTTAGATCTAATATTCTGGGTGCTAAGAAAGCTCATTAACCTCATCGGTCTTACAGTGACATCTTCTATCAGTATTGCCAGAAATATCACTTCTCAATGACATTATTATGACTACTCATTTGATTTATCCCACAATACACATATAAGTCTCAGAAAAACAGTACCACCAGCACCAACATCATTATGATATCTGAAAAGAGTTTAATAGTTTCTCATTTGAGGGCTACATTTTTTCCATAGAGAATATTCTGTTAGGTAAGAACAACAAAATTATTGTGTTTTAAAGTCACTTGGAGTGGTTCTCCTCTGTGAGGTTATGTCACCAAGTAAAAGCACAGTTATAATGTTTGATTATTATACTTGCTTTTCTTTAATTTTCTACAACCATGCATAATACCTACAAGATTCCAAAATCAAATTAAATATATATATATATTCAAAGAAATTTAGCTTTTATTTTTTCCCTCTACTCTCCTCTCTTTCTTCCCACTTGTAAACTTTTATTTTTTAAAAAATCTAATCTATTTTTCTGTCTACATACCCTTCATTTTAGATAAATCATGATGTGTTGAACATACTTTTATCCATGTTAGCTTTTTTATTTGTCTATTCTTGGAAAAATTTTGTATCTTTTTGGGATACTGTTTTTATCATTGCATAGTATTCTATTGTATAGATGCTCCATATGCCATAGTTTATTAAACCAGACTACTGAGGCGATTACTGACATTCAAATGTTTCCAGTCTTTTCGTATCATTAGTTATACTGCATAAAATAACCTGATGAATATGCTCTTTCATATTTTACATAGGGTACACTGAGATAGATTCCCAGAAATGAGTGTGGGATCAAATAGTAAGAACATATATTACATTTTGCCAGATATTTTCATCTATCATATTATTCAACTTCAAATTTTATATTGCAATGTTTGGCAGCATCTGTTTTCCATGTATTCCATGTACCCATATATCTGGAATATATTTTACTACATAAAATATATATTGTAAGACTTGAATTTTTCCCCATCTGATGGATGGATGATGATAAGTACTTTCTCATATAATTTTAATTTGTATTTAACTTATTATAAGTGAAATCAGTTGTGTTTTTCTTATACATTATTTTTGTTTTTATTTTGTTTGTGTCAATTAAGAAAATAATTAAATTCATTTTTTAGCTGTTGCTCCTTGAATCATATTTCTGAACAAAATTCCCACTTCTAACATCTATAAAAACTTGCCTTTTTTTACTCTTATGCAGTTTATGTCTCTTATCCATGTGGAGTTTACACTGATATGCAATATAAGAAATTGGTCAATTTTTTTTTACCATCTCCATACAGTTATCCATCTATACCATCATCACTTATTTTATAATCCATCTTTTCCTTTATAGTTTAAAATCCTGCCTGTGTGGTATCTAAAATTTCCATAAGCAATCAGTTCTATTTTTGGATTTGCTTTTCTCTTCTATTGGTCTGTCTGACCTAAAGCCTGTCAATACTAAATGATTTTCATTGGAGAAGAGTAGTTTTTTCATCTGGCTGGACAGTCTTCCGTGCTCTTCTCTTTCAAAACTGTCCTCTCTATACCTACTAGATTTTTCTTTCAAATAAAATTTTTATTCAAAATTTTTAGAAACAGAACAATATTATATTCTAAATGGGCTTGCTTTAAATTTATAAATAAATATAGAGGGTTGACAACTTTTTGATACTGGAACTCTGCAACTAAGTACATAATATGTATTTCTGTTTGTCCAGATCTACTTTTGTGTCTTTTGGAAGTGTTTTATGGTTTACTTCATGATCCTCATGCATATTTATTATGTTTCTGTTTTAATACATTATTTTAAATTTGTTAGCATAAATGGAGTCTTTTCTCATATCTTTTTTTCTTTATATCTTATAACTGATTTTATTTTCATATATGAATGCTACTGAG
>NW_012109661.1:0-2205 GCF_000951045.1 Mandrillus leucophaeus | reverse complement strand
CAGGCTGGAGTGCAGTGGTGCGATCTCTACTCACTGCAAGCTCCACCTCCCGGGTTCACGCCATTCTCCTGCCCCAGCCTCCCAAGTAGCTGGGATTACAGGCATGAGTCACCACGCCCGGCTAATTTTTGTATTTTTTAGTAGAGACAGGTTTCACCATGTTGGCCAGGCTGGTCTTGATCTCCTGGCCTCAAGTGATCCTCCACCTTGGCCTCCCAAAGTGCTGGGATTGTAGGCATGAGCCACCACACCCGGCCTTCTAGTAAAATATTTCTAACATCAAATTATTATTGCATTTCTTGAATGCTGTTAATTTGGTCATGAATATATCTTCATTTACCAGAATGCTGTTCTCAATTTGCTAGTGGAATTTTTCACAATTTTTGTTTATTTTCATAATTCAAGTTGGATTATAATTTTTGTGTAAAGAGAGAGTAGCTGTGTCAATTCTGTTACCGAGGTTATTGTATTATAAATGAATAAGGAAACTTTCCATGTGTCTTCTTGCTGTTTCTTGTACATCTGAAAGAACCTAACCAATAAAACCACCCATTCCCTTATATCCTTTCCTAAATGTAACTTTTGACATCTCTAGAAATCAGTCCTTACTTATTCTACCTTTCAAGATTTTCCATATCTAATGTAAATTTCTGTAGCTATTGTTTCCTCAAAATTAGTTAATATTTTGAGATGTTCAAACTTATTTTAATTATACAGAAAGATTTCTTTTTTTTTTTTTTTAGACTGAGTCTCACTCTATTACCCAGGCTGGAGTGCAGTGGTACGATCTCAGCTCACTGAAACCACTGCTGGGATTATAGGTGCCCACTACCACTCCCTGCTAATTTTTTGTATTTTTAGTAGAGACGGGGTTTCACTGTGTTAGCCAGGCTGGCCTTGAATTCCTGACCTTGTGATCCACCTGCCTTGGCCTCCCACAGTGCTGGGATTGCAGGCATGAGCCACCGCGCCTGGCCCAGAAAGGTTTCTATTTTTTAATTTATCTCCTCATCAAAAAAATGTTAGAGAAAAAACTGACTCCATGAAAACTTCCATAGTTTATTGTCTTTTAATCATTCATGTTTGGCTTAATATTATTCCTTCTTTTTGTTGTCACAAAATGTTATCTGCCTTTATTCTTCAAACTTTAAATCTTTGGTCAGTTTCATTCATTTCTCAATTCCTATCATTTACTTTCATTTTTAAATTTGAAATCTATTTATTTCATCACTGCTTTTATAGTACCCGTGAGTCTGATATGGAGAACTCTCATTTTCACTGTTTTCCTAGATAGATAGATAGATAGATAGATAGATAGATAGATAGATAGATAGATAGATAGGTGTTTTTGTTTTGGGATTTTGTTTTTGTTTTTGTTTTTGTTTTTGTTTTGTAGAGACAAGGCCTCATTTCGTTGCCGAGGCTGGTCCTGAACTCCTAGGCTCAAGCAATTCTCTCATCTTGGCTTCCCAAAATGCTGGGATTATAGGCATGAGCCACAGAGCCCAACCTATAATATCTCCAAGATATTTTAAACCACAAGTTTAAGTTGACAGTTTTTTCTTGTAAAGGGGATTTTGCTCTTTTCCCATGTGATTAAGGTTTAGGATAACAGAAAATGCACATATAATTTCTCCCACTGGAAATGTATTACGGTTTTCTTTGTGATCTAATTACATCTCATAGTTGTTCGATGAACTCCTAACAAGGAGCATTCAACTATTTGTAAGACATAAATTTCAGGCCAGGCACGGTGGCTCACGCCTGTAATCCCAGCACTTTGGGAGGCCGAGGAGGGTGGATCATGAGGTCAGGAATTCGAGACCAGCCTGGCCAAGATGGTGAAACACCATCTGTACTAAAAAAAATTGTTAAATTAGCCAGAGGCTGAGGCAGGGGATTCACTTGAACCCGGGAGGTAGACTTTGCAGTGAGCTGAGATCACGCCACTGCACCCCAGCCTGGGCGACAGAATCTACAAAAAAAAAAAAAAAGACACAAATTTAATGTTATTTATTGTTAATGTTATTTACCAGATTCACTGTGTTTTTTTGTTTTTTGTTTTGTGTTTTTTTTTTTTTTTTTTGAGACGGAGTCTCACTCTGCTGCCCAGGCTGGAGTGCAGTGGTGCGATCTCTACTCACTGCAAGCTCCACCTCCCGGGTTCACGCCATTCTCCTGCCCCAGCCTCCCAAGTAGCTGGGA
>NW_012109660.1:0-986 GCF_000951045.1 Mandrillus leucophaeus | reverse complement strand
TTTTTTGAGACGGAGTCTCACTCTGTCACCCAGGCTGGAGTGCAATGGTGTGGTCTCGGCCCACCTCAGGCTCCCGAGTAGCTGGGACTAGAGGTGCGTGCTACCACACTTGGCTAATTTTTTAAATTTTTAGTAGAGATGGGGTTTCACTATGTTGGCCAGGTTGGTCTCAAACTCCTTACCTTGTGATTCCCCCGGCCTCAGCCTCCCAAAGTGCTGGGATTACAGGTGTGAGTCACTGTGCCTGGCCTTTTTTTTTTTTTTTTCGAGGTGGAGTCTTGCTCTGTGGCCCAGGCTGGAGTGCAGTGGCGTGATCTTGGCTCACCACAACCTCCACCTCCTAGGTTCAAGCGATTCTCCTGACTCAGGCATCAACGTAGCTGGGATTACAGGCACGTGTGCCAGGACAACAAGCTAATTTTTGTGTTTTTAGTAGACACGGGGTTTCACCATGTTGGCCAGGCTGGTCTCAAACTCCTGACCTCAGGTGATATGCCTGCCACAGCCTCCCAAGGTGCTAAGATTACAGGCATGAGCCATTGCGCCTGGCCGAGCAAGGCTATATATTCTTTCAAAGCACATTTTAAAAAATCACTTGAGAAGAAGTTTGAGACCAGCCTGGGCAACATGGTGAGACCCCATCTCTATCAAAATAAAATTTTATATTAGTCAAGCATGGTGGCATACACCTGTAGCTCCAGCTACTGGGGAGGATGAGGTAGGAGGATCACTTGAGCCCTGGAGGCCAAAGCTACTGAGATCATGCCATTGCACTCCAGCCTGAGTGACAGAGAGAAACCTTGTCTAAAAAAAAAAAAAAAAATTAAAATAACAATTTTAAACAGAGAAGCCCCCGTGCCCTGCTTACTTATATCAATGCAGTGGAGATCGTCATAGAATTTGTCCCCTGCCAAGCCTCCATGGATGAAGAGCTTTGTCCCTGCTGCCACCATCACATGACCATGCCGGGGAGATGGAGGATTTCC
>NW_012109659.1:0-1885 GCF_000951045.1 Mandrillus leucophaeus | reverse complement strand
AAGAACTACAAGACGGGGTGAGAGGTAGCATGGAATACAACTCCAGTGGGCCTGGGTTCCACAGTATGATCTCAGGAAAAGGCACTTTTGCTCTGGGCCTCGTCTTTCATGCTGCAGTACTATACAAGGTTGGGATTAAATGAATTCAGACATCCTCCTGCTCTGACATTGCACCTTCCAGTAGCTTCTCATTTTATTTAGACCCAGACCCTATGCCTCATCTCAGCCTAGGGTGGGCAGCATCCACAAAGACAGCACTGAGGGCTTAGTGACTCCCTTCTGAATGATGGAGTAGGACACAGATGGTGGAATAGCACTCCTGGGCCAGTTCAGGCTATTTCAGCAAAGAACCGTAGCCTGGGGAGCTCATCAAGAAGAGAATTGTGTTTCTCCCAGTTCTGGAGGCTGGAAGTTGGAGATCAGGGTTCCAGCCTGGTCGGGTCTTAGTGTGGACACTTCTTCCCCATTCACTGAGCTTTTACAGTGCTGTCCTTTCCTTGGAGGACGGCTCAACTTCAGGAGCATGGGTGGACCTCCGTTCAAAGCCCCGCTCCCACTTGTAGCTTTGTGATCGTGAGGAAGTCATAGAACATCCCTGTGCCTGTTTTCTCCTCTGAGAAATGGCGTTAGTGAGAATTGCTTCCCTTTCTAATCACACAGAATAAAGCATGGAAAGAAGTTAACTCGGTGCCATTGGGCAGAAAGTGAGAGCCCAGCAAACCAGAGAGATCAGCTTGCCCACATCAGTGGTGAGGAGTGGGGAGAGTGGGTGAGGCTGGGGCAGGAAGCAGGCCAGCCTGCCAGAGCCCAGGAACAGGTGAAGAGCAAGAGTGAGCTCCTCACCCTGAATTCTCAGGGGACACAGGCATGCAGGGGTTGTGGGGAGCACAATCATCAGGGCTGCCCTCGTTCCCCTGGTTCCCTCCGTATCCGACGTGGTCCCAGGGCCCCTTCTCCCTGTGTTTCCTGTCTACCCTGCTTTCTTCCTGGCTGCCCTCCTTGGACTCATTTTTGGCCCTGGTCAGGTAGTGTCTTGAGGTAACTATAGGCCTGTTAATAACTCCTCTGAGGTTCAACCCACCATTTATTGAGCCCTCTGAGCTTAGTCATAAACCACCTTCTGCTGGGACCTGAGAGGGGGCTGGAGGGAGCTGAGAGTGCAGTGGCAGTTTTCCCTGCGGTTGCCACTACAGGGCCCACTGGCAGGTATCTGCTGAACTCGAGCTTTGTTTTGAGTCTCTGGGGTTCTGAGGTGTGATTTTCCCTCTGAAGATCGACTGAGCCCGCAGTGGGTGTCTTAGCCTCAGAAATGGGTCCCCCTGGCTGGGAACTGTGCTCTACCCTCACTTTCCTAGAACACCTCACACCTCGCCCTGCCCATTCCGGCTTCCGAAGCCCACATAGAGGCTCTGTAGAAATTGCTACATACAAAAGGGCTACAAATAAGTCATAGGAAATGTTTTTATGTAA
Organism: Mandrillus leucophaeus; assembly: GCF_000951045.1. Classification (NCBI taxonomy): domain Eukaryota; kingdom Metazoa; phylum Chordata; class Mammalia; order Primates; family Cercopithecidae; genus Mandrillus; species Mandrillus leucophaeus. The sequence continues at coordinate 415 of NW_012109659.1, read as the reverse complement.
GGCGGTGGCTTTCAACCATTACTATACATTTACTTCAGCAAAGGCAAAATTTAAAAATGTTAATACTCTGAGTCACCCCACAGAGATTTGGATTTATTTGATGGGGCAGGAGACACAGGTATCTTTGGTTTGGTTTTGTTTTTTCTTTTTTGAAACGGGACCATGCAGTGTTTCTCAGGCTGTAGCGCAGTGGCACCATCTTGAGCACTGCAGCTTTGATCTGCCAGGCTGAAGGAATCCTCCCTTCTCAGCCTCTCACGAAGCTGGGACTATGGGCATGCACCACCATGCCATACTACTTTTTGTGTATTTTGTAGAGGTGGGATCTCACTGTTCCACCCAGGCTGGTCTTGAAAGTCCTACCCACAAGCTGTCGTCCTGCCTCAGCCTCCCACAGTGCTGAATTTACAATTGT
>NW_012109658.1:0-2474 GCF_000951045.1 Mandrillus leucophaeus | reverse complement strand
TGTGAAAATGAGCAACCTTGTACATATGTATTTAAATACAGGTGCTTTCATTTCTTTATGATGACTTTGCCAGACATAAGATTGCTGGGTTACAGGGTCGGTGCATTTTTCATCATAATAGATATTGCCAGATTACTTTTTAAAAAGGTGACAGAATGATATATTTCGTTAGGTGGAGACTATTTCCTATGTCCTTACCATATAAATATTTTTAAAATTTATTTTATTTTTATCAAAACATAATGGTACATGGTTTAAAAAAAGTAGTACTGAGAGAGTAGTTTCCTTTTTTCTACCCAACTCGACTCCTAACCTGCAATCACTTTCACCTCTTTTAGATGTTGCTTCTGGTCCCTAAATCTACACAATCAAACATAAAGTTCTCTTCCTTTTTAAATTTGAGGCATTATCTCTTGACATCCTTCATACCTTGTGCTCCAAACTCTATTCTCCATCTCATCCTGGCTGCATAGTAATGCAGTTATTTCAAATGTTGATTAAATATGTACTCTACATTGGTATTCTTATGACTAATTAATTAATATTGTTCATGGTTGAGCCTTAGATGTCCATCTGTTCTAGAATTGATAGTTCTCTTGCTTTTCTGCTTGCTTTATTTACTATGTACCTATCTCTAATGTTTTGCCAAACTCTACCCAAAGAGTTAAACCTTCTCAATATGATCAGAAACAAGTAAAATTAACTTCTATTTTATAGTTATCCTTTATTTTAAAAATTTTTAGAGACTTCTCTCCTGTAGCCCTCTGTCTTATTGCTCCATGTTTGACTCATTGGTTTCTAGACTTCTTCTCAATTGCCTTTTAGACTGTCTTTCACTATCTTCCTGAGAATTCCCTGTTCCTTTTCCGTATTGGGAGAGTGGGAGGTCACCTGTTTCCTGAAATCCAAGTCTTGCCAGTTTTTGATTTACTTGGTTATTTTGGTAGAGTACCTCCAGTAGGAGCTTTCTGTGAAAGAATGCTTTTGCAAGATAACTTTTTCAGTTCTTCAAAGTATCCTAATTAGTTCCTTAGTTGGGTATACGGTTCTAAGAAGTACTCTATAGTTGGAATTTGGAAGGAATTGCTTCTTTGTCTTCTTAGGCCAAGTGTTACCTTTGAGAAGTCTGGTATTAATTTGATTTACTATTTTTGCCCCTGAAAAGTTTTACATTGTTTTCTTTATTGCACTATTAAAACATGTTTTTAAATATGCCTTGACTTGTGCTGGACATTTAATGGGCCCTTTAAATCTGAAAAGCAATTAAGTTCTTATATTATTATTACTTTGACATTGTCCTCCTGGATTGAAGCTTTAATATTTAAATGGTGTGAGATATTGACTTTCTTAGCATCCCTCTGTTTAGTGACTTAGGTTTCAGTTTTCTTTGCCTTGTGAAATCCAGTTACCACTCATCCATCTTTTTTGCATCTTCTCTCAAAATATATTGCTACTTCTTGCCTAATAATGTCTTCTCTGCTTGTTCAACTTACTCTTTGAGGAAAGAAATCCCTTCACTGTAGTGCCATTTTAGTGGGAATTTGAGGGGGACATGAAGATAAATACATATATTTAGCCTTCTATGAATGTCCTAAAAATATTTACTAAATAATTACCAGTTGCTGTTGAAGGAATTAGTGTTTTTTTAGCTGATGACATAATACAAAGTACATTTTGCCTGTGTGTTTCTCTCTGTGTTATAGAAATGATTAGTTTTAAGTCAATACCTGACTTTTCTTTTCTCTATAAACTCCACCACACTTCCCTTTACTTTTTCAGTTAAAATATTTTCTTTAAACCTGGCTTCATATCTTCCCCTCTGTTTTCTCACAAGAAAATCATCTTCAAGACAAACATTTTTTTATTCTGTACATTGATCTTGGTACAATCTTTCACATAATGGTGAATGGTCAGTTTGTGTCATTATGTAGCATGCTTATGAAATTACCATTTTTTTTAAACATAGTGCCAAGGTCAGTAGAGCATCCAAAGTGGAACTGGAGGACTAAACCACAAAGCCGTGATTTTGATGAATTGAATCACATCCTTCAAGAGAGCAAGAAGCTGGGGAAAGCCCTTGAGAATCTCTCCCGAAGTAAGTTCATTTGCTTGATTATAATTGAAACTCCTAACCAATATTAAAGCAGAAGCATTCATTACTCGTGCCAATAACCCATGTATAACATCCTCATTCTAATTCTGCAAGAGGCTGAGTAGTTCTAAGGGCATGAGATTGGAAAGGAACTTGATTTTGCATATTATACAGATTCTTGGGTAGACTGATAACATGGAGTAGAAAGAGCTGTAGAACTCCTCATAGCTGTTTGTCTCCAACATTTCTACATGGTTTCTGTTATCCAGTTTAAATGTGCACCTACTGGTAGCTTCTTCATTCTTTTCTTTGGAAACATACTGTTTTGCATCTTTCTAATTAATTAACATACCCATTGCCTCTGTGAGTTTTTGATGTCTCT
>NW_012109657.1:0-1032 GCF_000951045.1 Mandrillus leucophaeus | reverse complement strand
ATGTGCTAAAGTATCCTAAACTTAATTTTATTTTTTATTTTTATTTATTTTTTTGAGACGGAGTCTTGCTCTGTTGCCCAGGCTGGAGTGCAATGACACGATCTCGGCTCACTGCAAGCTCCACTTCCCGGGTTCATGCCATTCTCCTGCCTCAGCCTCCCGAATAGCTGGGACTACAGGCGCCCGCCACCATGCCCGGCTACTTTTTTGTATTTTTAGTAGAGACGGGGTTTCACCGTGTTAGCCAGGATGGTCTTAATCTCCTGACCTCGTGATCCGCCCGACTCAGCCTCCCAAAGTGCTAGGATTACAGGTGTGAGCCACCACGCCCAGCCTAAACTTAATTTTATACAATTATATTTGATTGGCCTGTGCAACCTATTTTTCGAAGCACCTAAAATAATTTTTCGGAAGTTTGACATGGCTGTGAGTTCTCGGGTATCAGACTTTATACTGGATTGTAGCTTCAGAAACACCACGTTTCAGACGAGCTAAGGGTCCCTCTGGTGGTGAGTAAGGAGAACTCTTCTAGCTCAGTGGGTGGCATGGGTCAAACGCTTGTAAAGGTTAAAAACTCTCATTCTGGATTCTTGCCTTAGGTTGTCAGCCAAGGACAAGGGTAGTTAATTGTTCTGCTTTTTTTTTCCTTTAAGACGAAGTCTCGCTCTGTTGCCCAGACTGGAGTGCAGTGGCATGATCTTGGTTCACTGCAAGCTCCACCTCCTGGGCTCAAGCGAGTCTCCTGCTTCAGCCTCCTGAGTAGCTGAGATTATAGGCCACCGCCACTACACCCGGCTAATTTTTGTATTTTAGTAGAGACAGGTTTCACCATGTTGGCCAGGCTGGTCTTGAACTCCTGACCTCAAATGATCCGCCTGCCTTGGCCTCCCAAAATGCTGGGATTACAGGCATGAGTCACCGCACCTGGCTTTTTTTTTTTTTTTTTTTTTGAGATGGAGTCTTGCTCTGTCACCCAGACTGGAGTTCAATGGTGCGATCTGGGCTCACTGCAAACTCTGCCTCCCTGGTTCA
>NW_012109656.1:0-2396 GCF_000951045.1 Mandrillus leucophaeus | reverse complement strand
AATTTCTCCTTCTCAAATTGCTTAATAGAAATGCAGGCTCATGAGGGCCCCACCCTAGACTATCTTTGATTTTTAATTTCTTATAGTTAATCTGAACATCCGTATTTTATTGCTTTATTTATTATTGAATGTTAGAAACTGAAAAAGATCTACTTCTAGCACTCACATATATTGAGCTTTTGTCATTTGGTCTGTTTAGTGAAAATACTTCATTTTCAGAATCTCCTTTCCACTGTTGTTAAAGCTTTAAAGAAATAAAAAGTAAAAGTGAATCTTATTTTGTGCCCCCCCAACTGTTTTTAAGGCCTGAATTTCAAAACACAGTTGCCTCTAATAATTTCATTTAATAGATTTTGAATCTGTACTTGTGTGTATTATAGGCACCTCAGATTAGACCTCATTTTTCACTAATTCTATGAATTGCTAGCCCTTCCTTGCCCTACATTTTCAATTAGGATTAATGATACCACCTACTTATGTGATAGCAGCCTTAAAAGTTTCTATGACTTGCCATTCTCTCTCCTCTTTCATCTCTATCCTCTTCTTCCCAAATAAAAAAGAAAAAGGGTAGACTATTGCTAAATGCAGCAACCAGAACTAATGTCACCAACATTGGCTAAGCAAAAGGACCTAGATAAAAAGTACTGCATAATATGCACACCTATTTATACGCATTGCATAAAATATATCTATGGTGATATGCCAGCAATGGTGAACATTGAAAGGATATTGACTATAAGGATTCTTGAGAAATGTTTACTAGTTGCTGGTAACATTTGACATCTTGATTTAGATGATAAATACATAGGTCTATTAACATTACATAATTGCCAAATATTGACTAAAGAGTGTATCATATTAATCACAATTATTTTAAACTCTGTGTATGAAATTTCTCACTTCTGGGGCTTTTTAGTTATGATTCTGTAGACAATTATCTTTTTGTCTCCTTGCTTTCTTGGATTGTTTCAGAATTTTTGACTGAATGCTGGATATTTTGTACAGAAGAGTCAAGACTAAGTTAAATATTACTTTAATAGGTACCCTTTCTCTCTTATATACATTAACATGAAATGTTGAGTCAATTTAATCACTAGTTAATTTGAGTTTGAGTTTTCTTACTGGCACAGTTACCTTCCGAGTACCCCAAGGTGGTTCATAGATCAATCAGGTAGCTAACTGTTTTTGTAAAGAAGAATTGGAGTACTTAATAGAAAAGGCTACAAGTTGGGTGCCAATATGTGTGATCACACACCAGGCAGAGGAGGACACTTATTTTTCCGTGTTGCTATATTAATATTTTCTTGGTGTGAATGGGTACATGGGTTTTGGGAATGATAATTGGTCTGAAGTAATTGGGGAAGACTGTGTATTGGGCATTTGTCTCACTGTTGCCCCTCTCTACCCCTTTTTAAAGAAAATGTATAAATAGTGTATCTCCTAAGAGCCTCTTTGGGAAAAAAAAAAAAAGCCACAGATGCTCCTGTGATCCACACGTTTTCTGGGTGTGCCCTCAGACTGGGTCAATAAACCTCAATGATTTGAGCCTCCTGCCTCAATTACTCAATTTGGTTGTTAAAACTTTCAAAGACTAAATATGATTGTTTAATTTCACATTTTTGATTACCATAATCATTAAATAATTTGGGACAGTTGTATTTCTTTTGTTAGCTGTCTCATATATATATATATCTCTCCTATATATGGGAAAATTAGATGTATACAAATTTTCTACCTATTTTATTACCATATTATTAAGCTTTTTATAACAATTTAATATATCAAAGATATTAAAACAAAATACAATATATGTGTCTATCATTTACAATTTGTAATTTTCTTTTTTTTTTTTTTTCTGAGATAGAGTCTCGTTCTGTTGCCCAAGCTGGAGTGCAGCGGCGTGATCTTGGCTCACTGCAAGCTCTGCCTCCCGGGTTCAGGCCATTCTCCTGCCTCAGCCTCCTGAGTAGCTGAGACTGCAGGTGCCCGCCACCATGCCCGGCTAATTTTTTGTATTTTTAGTAGAGATGAGGTTTCACTGTGTTAGCCAGGATGGTCTTGATCTCCTGACCTCTTGATCCCCTACCTCGGCCTCCCAAAGTGCTGGGATTACAGGCGTGAGCCACCGCACCCAGCCAACAATTTGTAATTTTCTTTTCAAATTTAGTGTGTTTGATGTTTTTGAAACATAGACATTTCAAAATATAATAATTTAATGTTTTATAAGTTTAGAATTTGTCAGAAATTGTCTATCAACTATTTACATATGAGTTATGTTATATTAATTGTATGTAATTTGTACAATTAATGTTTTAGCTCAAAAACATTTTTATAATGTTATTCCAAATTATATATATAAATTATTTATATATATAAATTATACACATAATTTGTAT
>NW_012109655.1:0-1687 GCF_000951045.1 Mandrillus leucophaeus | reverse complement strand
AAAAACTAGCCGGGCGAGGTGGCGGGCGCCTGTAGTCCCAGCTACTTGGGAGGCTGAGACAGGAGAATGGCGTGAACCCTGGAGGCGGAGCTTGCAGTGAGCTGAGATCGCGCCACTGCACTCCAGCCTGGGTGACAGAGACAGACTCCGTCTCAAAAAAAAAAAAAAGAAAAATTTAAGAAAATCAGCCAGGCATGCTGGTGCACACCTGTGGTCTCAGTTGCTCAAGAGGCTGAGGTAAGAGGATTGCTTGAGCCCAGGAGTTTGAGGCTGCAGTGAACCATGATTGTGCCACTGCACTCCAGCAACATCCTGTCTCAAAAAAAGAGAAAAAAATAAAGAATTATTTGTACAGATGGCCACTCATTCTCTGAAGATTGATTTGAATTTCCAAAATGGCAAAGGGGCACAGGGAAGGTACCTTATAAAGTATTAAATATAAGTATAAAGTAGTAAAGTTTTACTTTTTTCATTCTGCAGGTCAAACTCTTGCTCTGGAGAGAGAGATAGCAGTGGAGCCGCAGTCCTCTTTGGAATAGGTTTTAATATTCACTATGTTAATAGATGAGCACATCAGGATAAGTGAGAGAGGTAGAGAGGGCATCTGGAATACCAGGACACCATTTTCCTAAAAGTTGCTACAGCACATTGCCAGGGCATAATGTAGCCAGCGCCGAGGCTCTGGGAGGAAGCTCTGCAGGAAGTCATCGACACAAAACCCATTAGCGTGGAGTTCAGCAGGTGGAAGTAAACATGCCCAGCCTGATGGCTGCACGCCACTCCGTTCCGCCCTGACCTTCTCAGACTCTTCATTTCAGCTCACACACGCATGTGTAGGGGTCAGGGTCCCAGATGCGCATCAGCGTATTCTTAGGCTTCGGATCTACTTTCTAAACAGCAGTTTTCTAACATTAACTATTGAATAAATGTGTTTGAACACCATGCTTAGTGAAAATGTATGCAGACCTGTGGAACATCTGCATTTGTCCATGTCTTCTGGCGGATGGCAATCATCCGGAAGGGGAAGCATTGGGGTTTTCCGTTTGGGGCACCCCTGGGAAAGGTTCTCTTTAGCGAACACTCTTTCGTCAGCATCTTTCCACTACAGCATCTCTCTTGCTTTCTCCCAGCTCACTGCATTATGCCAAGGCCATGTGCATTGAGTCTTTAGTCCAATCCAATAATAAATGGGACATAATCGCACACTCGTCCATAAATATTTGTGGAACGCTGACTATATGCTTGGCACCGTGCTGAGGGTTGTTCAGGACACAGGGTAGAGAGGCTGTCTCATAAATCTTTTCCTTGAAAGGAGATGTGTGCTGCCATTGTAAAGATTTTTGTTTACTATTTCTAACTATGGAGTATAACGGTGACGAAAATGATTAGTTTTCCTTTTTTTTTTTTTTTTGAGATGCATCTCATTCAGCTGCCCAGGCTGGAGTGCAGTGGTGCAATCTTGGCTCACTGGAACCTCCGCCTCCCGGGTTCAAGCAATTCTCCTGCCTCAGTCTCCTGAGTAGCTGGGATTAAGGTACACGCCACCACACCCGGCTAATTTTTATGTTTTTTGTAGAGATGGGGTTTCGCCGTGTTGGCCAGGCTGGTCTCAAACTCCTGACCTCAAGTGATCCACCTACTTAGGCCTCCCAAAGTGCTGGGATTACAGGCGTGAGCCATTGCACCC
>NW_012109654.1:0-1198 GCF_000951045.1 Mandrillus leucophaeus | reverse complement strand
GGGTTTCACCGTGTTGGCCAGGATGGTCTCGATCTCCTGACCTCGTGATCCACCCGTCTCGGCCTCCCAAAGTGCTGGGATTACAGGCTTGAGCCGCCGCGCCCGGCCGTTACAGGGCATTCTTATCCTCAACTTGGGAGACTCTGTTGCTATGTGAGGCGCACAGCGGGGGGGTTTGTCACCATTTTTTTTCTTGTTCTTATTTTGTTTTTTATGGAGATGGGATCTCGCTATGTTGCCCAGGCTGGTCTCAAACTCCTAGGCTCAAGCGATCCATTGACTTTGGCCTCCCAAAACGTTGGGATTATAGGAGTGAGCCACTTCTTCACTGTTCTGATGTAGAAAGCTGTATCACAATTTTGGGGGGGGTGACACCTTTGCCTTCAAGAAAGTGTCACTCTCCCAGTATCCCAAGGTCTCAGGTAATGTGGTAATTTACGGTCTAGTAATTGGGGTCTCTGCCACTCTTTTGATATAGGAAGATCCGGAGGCACAATTTAGGGGTGTTATGACCTCACTTCAGACATGTTATTGTTCTTTGGCCATATCGAGGTACCAAATGTCACAGGGTGTTAGAGGTCTCATTATTACTTCAATTTACAAAGATCTGGGTCAAAATACAGGAGTATTACGGTTTCTATGAGATAACTGTTTATTTTTTACTTTATTTTTTTTGAGAGGGAGTCTTGCTCTGTCACTCAGGTTGGAGTGCGATGGCGCTATCTCAGTTCACCGTAACCTCCACTCCTGGGTGCAAGTGATTCTCCTGCCTTAGCCTCCAGAGTAGCTGGGATTACAGGCGTGCGCCACCACGCCTGGCTATTTTTTTTTTTTTTTTTTTTTTTTTTAGTAGAGACAGTCTCACCATGTTGGTCAGGCTGGTCTTGAACTCTTGACCTCAGGTGGTCCACCTGTCTCGGCCTCCCGAAGTGCTGGGATTTCAGGCTTGAGCCACCACACGCCTGGCCGAGAGAACTATTATCTAGGGTACTAGAAGAGACCACGACATTGCAGGTCCCAGGGTGCACTGGGGAGTTCGCAGCCTTGCTAAAGTAAGGAAAGTGACCGCCATTCTACTCGCGAGGTCCAAGGACCCCAGGGCTCCATGAGGGTGTTTTGGCCTCGCTGGGAGGGGCGGGGAGAAAGCGGCCGGGGCGCTCCGTATGCATCCATGTTCGGCCGGGCCCACCCCAGCACC
>NW_012109653.1:0-1647 GCF_000951045.1 Mandrillus leucophaeus | reverse complement strand
TATAATTATATACACATTTTATAATTACATATAAAAATTATATGTAATTAATTTGTAATTACATATAAATATATATAAACATTACAAGGTAAACTATAATTGTTATAAACAGTTAAGTATCTACTGTTAGCTCCGCCTTTCCAGAAAGTTGATTTTATTAACACACCCACAGAAGTAAGCAAACTCAGATTTGTTGCTATGCATCATCTGTACATTAACTTATAATGCCAATCTGTGAATTTATAATGACAACTGGAATCACCATAAAGATTCATTCTCATCTCTTGGTGCTGCTATAACACTACTCAAACCACCTCTACTGCTACTACAGGTTGAACATCCTTAATCTGAAAATTCAAAGTCTCAAGTGTTCCAGAATCTCAAACTTTTTGAGTGCTGACATAACATGCAAAGGTCATGCTTAAAGGAAATGTTCACTGTGGCATTTTGGATTTTCAGATCAGGGATGCTCAACTGTAAGTATTATGCAAATATTCCCAAATCTTACAAAATTCAAAATCTGAAACCCTTCTGGTCCCAAGCATTTCAGATAAGGGATACTCAGTCTGTACCAGCTCACAGGTACTGAATACGGTGTCAGGCATCAACTCTGCTGACTCCCAAACAGGTCAAAACACGCACATGTGCTGCAATAGAAAACAGTAATTTCTGCCATTGACTCCATTCTTGAGCTAACCATCTGCTCACTCTATGGCTTTGGGAAACTCTTTCTTTTTATCCCTCAAATTTCCAAGCTGGAAAATAGAAGCTAGGCTAGATTACTGAGTACACTTCCAACTTTGGGAGTCCGTGATTATCTTTTTCTTTAACTAAAATTCCAGTTGGCCATCACTAGGGAGTCTGGAGCCATGGAAGGGTCTCCCTTGCAAATTTAGTGCAGTCTTAAGGTTTTCCACAGTCTAAGACAGATACTCTTTGAAATTTGGTTTCTGCTTATACAACCATTTGGAGAAGAGGTAAGAGGAAAATCAAGGCATCCTGTGGTTCGGCCACTTTTGGCTCCATCTCCTATATGAGTGGTTTTTCCTTGGCCACCATGGAGAAAGAGGATTGGATTTTAGAAAATACTGGGTGGGTATCAGATACTCACTAGAGGATGCGTAAGAACCCTTTGTATCAGGCAGTGGTATCTCATGGTGTTTTGTTCCAAAGAAAACAAGGCAGAGAACCCTGGCTGCTGGAACTATGATGCCATAAGTTCTGGACTGTCCATGTAGCCGTGGTATCTCTGACTTGACTCTAACACTCCAGAACATGGTAGAACACTGACTCACCTCTCTGGAATCAACAGCTGCATATATAATATCCATCCAGCCCTTAAATGTTGCCTGCAACAAAAGCAGAAAAATATGAATAATACAAATGTAGACTTGCCATCAACAGATACATGGCATGGAAAAGCAGGTGAGGTCCAGTGGGCTGAATATATAAGATGATACCCCAACTTTCTAGGACAGGATGCTCAAATAAAAGAACAGTAGAAGAGAACTCAAGGATGTGTGTCTTGGATTTTTTTTCTTCTTCTTCATTTGTACAAGATACAAAGTTTAAAAACAAGAAATTTCCACCTTAAAAGTTACCAGAGAAGCTGAAGCTGTGGCCCAACAGCTGAAAAGAGACTGGCTA
>NW_012109652.1:918771-922517 GCF_000951045.1 Mandrillus leucophaeus | reverse complement strand
GTGTCAATTTTAGATCTTTCCTGCTTTCTCTTGTGGGCATTTAGTGCTATAAATTTCCCTCTACACACTGCTTTTAATGTGTCCCAGAGATTCTGGTATGTTGTATCTTTGTTCTCATTGGTTTCAAAGAACATCTTTATTTCTGCCTTCATTTCGTTATTTATGAAGTAGTCATTTAGGAGTAGGTTGTTCAGTTTCCTTGTGGTTGCGCAGTTTTGAGTGAGTTTCTTAATGTTGAGTTCTAATTTGATTGCACTGTAGTCTGAGAGGCAGTTTGTTATAATTTCTGTTCTTTTACATTTGCTGACGAGTGCTTTACTTCCAATTATGTGGTCAATTTTGGAATAAGTGTGATGTGGTGCTGAGAAGGATGTATATTCTGTTGATTTGGGGTGGAGATTTCTGTAGATGTCTATTAGGTCTGCTTGGTGCAGAGCTGAGTTCAAGTCCTGGATATCCTTGTTAACCTTCTGTCTTGTTGATCTGTCTAATATTGACAGTGGGGTGTTAACGTCTCCCATTATTATTGTGTGGAAGTCTAAGTCTCTTTGTAGGTCTCTAAGGACTTGCTTTATAAATCTGTGTGCTCCTGTATTGGGTGCATATATATTTAGGATAGTTAGCTCTTGTTGTTGAATTGATCCCTTTACCATTGTGTAATGGCCTTCTTGATGTCTTTTGATCTTTGTTAGTTTAAAGTCTGTTTTATCGGAGACTAGGATTGCAACCCCTGTTTTTTTTTGCTTTCCATTTGCTTGGCAGATCTTCCTCCATCCCTTTATTTTGAACTTATATGTGTCTCTGCATGTGAGATAGGTCTCCTGAATACAGCACACTGATGGGTCTTGACTCTTTATCCAATTTCCCAGTCTGTGTCTTTTAATTGGGACATTTAGCCATTTACATTTAAGGTTAATATTGTTATGTGTGAACTTGATCCTGTCATTATGATGTTAGCTGGTTATTTTGCCTGTTAGTTGATGCAGTTTCTTCCTAGCATCGATGGGCTTTACAATTTGGCATGTTTTTGCATTGGCTGGTACCGGTTGTTCCTTTCCATGTTTAGTGCTTCCTTCAGGAGCTCTTGTAAGGCAGGCCTGGTGGTGACAAAATCTCTCAGTATTTACTTGTCTGTATGGGATTTTATTTCTCCTTCACTTCTGAAGCTTAGTTTGGCTGGATTTGAAATTGTGGGTTGAAAATTCTTTTGTTTCAGAATGTTGAATTCTTAAAGAAAGAATGTTGAACTCTACAAGCCCCAGTCTCTTCTGGCTTGTAGAGTTTTTGCCAAGAGTTTCTGCCAAGAGATCTGCTGTTAGTCTGATGGGCTACTCTTTGTGGGTAACCCAACCTTTCTCTCTGGCTGTCCTTAACGTTTTTTCCTCATTTCAACCTTGGAGAAACTGACAATTATGTGTCTTGGGGTTGCTCTTCTTGAGGAGTATCTTTGTGGTGTTCTCTGTATTTCCTAAATTTGAATGTTGGCCTGCCTTGCTAGGTTGGGGAAGTTCTCATGAATGATACCCTGAACAGTGTTTTCCACCTTGGTTCCATTCTTCCCTTCATTTTCAGGCTCACGAATCAGATGTAGATTTGGTCTTTCGCATAGTCCCATATTTCTTGGAGGCTTTTTTTTTTTTTTTTTTTTGTCTATCCTTGTCTTCTCGCTTTATTTCATTAATTTGATCTTCAATCAGTGATATCCTCTTTTCCACTTGATTGAATTGGCCATCAACACTTGTGCATGTGTCAAGTAGTTCTCATGCCATGGTTTTCAGCTCCAGCTCCATCAGGTCATTTAAGGTCTTTTCTACACTGTTTATTGTAGTTAGCCATTCGTCTAATCTTTTTTCAAGGTTTTTATCCTCCTCGTGATGGGTTTGAACATCCTCCTTTAGCTCAGATAAGTTTGTTATTACTGATCTTCTGAAGCCTACTTCTGTCAGCTCATCAAAGTCATTCTCCGTCCAGCTTTGTTTTGTTACTGGCAAGGAGCTGCAATCCTTTGGAGGAGAAGAGGCACCCTCGTTTTTAGAATTTTCAGCTTTTCTGCTCTGATTTCTACCCCATCTTTGTGGTTTTATCTACCTTTGGTCTTTGATGTTGGTGACCTACAGATGGGGTTTTGGTGTGAATGTCCTTTTTGTTGATATTGAGGCTATTCCTTTCTGTTTGTTAGTTTTTCTTCTAACAGTCAGGTCCCTCAGCTGCAGGTCTGTTGGAGTTTCCTGGAGGTCCACTCCAGACCCTATTTGACTGGTTACCACCAGTAGAGGCTGCAAAACAGCAAATATTGCAGAACAGAAAATATTACTGCCTTATCTTTTCTCTGCAAGCTGTGTCCCAGAGGGGCACCTGCCTATATGAGGCATCAGTCAGCCCCTACTAGGAGGTGTCTCCCAGTTAGGCTACATAGAGGTCAGGGACCCACTTGAGGAGGCAGTCTGTTTATTCTCTGAGCTCAAACACTGTGGTGGGAGAACCACTGTTCTCTTCAGAGCTGTCAGACAGGGACGTTTAAGCCTGCAGAATTTTATACTGCCTTTTGTTCAGCTATGCCCTGCCGACAGAGGTGGAGTCTACAGAGACAGAGGCCTTGCTGAGCTGCAGTGGGCTCCACCCAGTTCAAGCTTCCTGGCTGCTTTGTTTACCTGTTCAAGCCTCAGCAATGGTGGATGCCCCTCCCCCTGCCAGCCTGCTGCCTTGCAGGTTGATTTCAGCCTGCTGCACTAGCAGTGAGCAAGGCTTTGTGGTCATGGGACCCACTGAGTCAGGCATGGGATATAATCACCTGGTGTGCCGTTTACTAAGACTTCTGGAAAAGTGCAGTATTTGGGCGGGAGCTTCCCAATTTTCCAGGTACCGTCTTTGGTGAAGGTACAGCTTCTCTTGGCTAGGGAAGGGAAATCCCCAGACCCCTTGTGCTTCCCCTATGAGGTGATGCCCCACACTGCTTTGGCTCACCTTCCATGGGCTGCACCCACTGCCCAACTAGTCCCAGTGAGATGAACCAGGTACCTCAGTTGGAAATGCAGAAATCACCCATCTTCTGCATTGATCACACTGGGAGCTACAGACTGGAGCTGTTCCTACTTGGCCATCTTTCCCTCTGAGTGTTCTTGATGGAAACTAGCAGAAGCTTGGGTCAATGGAATACACTGGGATGCCAATATACCATAATTTTCTTTCGAAGATGTTTTTCCAGAAAAGACTCAGCATTGAAAGTTTCTAAAAGAAGAATTTCCCAAGAAATGACTTACTAACCTACTCGTCATCCAATTCTTAGCACATTTCAAATTTTTCATTAGATCATAGGACTATTGCTTTCTTTCTTTCTTAGCTTGTTAGCCTATTGGAGGTAACAGAGAAGAGTCATTAAAAGGGGAAGCCACTCTATTTGAGTAGCAGCTGGAACAAGCAAGCCATTTTCTTTATACCAGAAGGCAGTATTCTGGTTAGTAGCAACTCTTCCACTAACTGTGGTATTCTGGGGCCAGCTTGCTCTACTATCCTTAAATTATTTGCTTGCATAATAAATAAAATAAAAAGCATCTATCCTATGTCACTCTGTGGGCAGTGTTGTTATTACCTCTGTTGGAGTAGTTTCCTGAAATCTAAATATTTTTCAGTGTTAAATATCTTCGTACAAATACTTCAGATAGTCTCTTTTTTTTAGGGACTGCACTAATTCCAGGCATACTACACTGTTTACTGTAAGTATATTGTGAACTGTACAGTCCTTTCTT
>NW_012109652.1:916255-918721 GCF_000951045.1 Mandrillus leucophaeus | reverse complement strand
AGGTCCACTCCAGACCCTATTTGACTGGTTACCACCAGTAGAGGCTGCAAAACAGCAAATATTGCAGAACAGAAAATATTACTGCCTTATCTTTTCTCTGCAAGCTGTGTCCCAGAGGGGCACCTGCCTATATGAGGCATCAGTCAGCCCCTACTAGGAGGTGTCTCCCAGTTAGGCTACATAGAGGTCAGGGACCCACTTGAGGAGGCAGTCTGTTTATTCTCTGAGCTCAAACACTGTGGTGGGAGAACCACTGTTCTCTTCAGAGCTGTCAGACAGGGACGTTTAAGCCTGCAGAATTTTATACTGCCTTTTGTTCAGCTATGCCCTGCCGACAGAGGTGGAGTCTACAGAGACAGAGGCCTTGCTGAGCTGCAGTGGGCTCCACCCAGTTCAAGCTTCCTGGCTGCTTTGTTTACCTGTTCAAGCCTCAGCAATGGTGGATGCCCCTCCCCCTGCCAGCCTGCTGCCTTGCAGGTTGATTTCAGCCTGCTGCACTAGCAGTGAGCAAGGCTTTGTGGTCATGGGACCCACTGAGTCAGGCATGGGATATAATCACCTGGTGTGCCGTTTACTAAGACTTCTGGAAAAGTGCAGTATTTGGGCGGGAGCTTCCCAATTTTCCAGGTACCGTCTTTGGTGAAGGTACAGCTTCTCTTGGCTAGGGAAGGGAAATCCCCAGACCCCTTGTGCTTCCCCTATGAGGTGATGCCCCACACTGCTTTGGCTCACCTTCCATGGGCTGCACCCACTGCCCAACTAGTCCCAGTGAGATGAACCAGGTACCTCAGTTGGAAATGCAGAAATCACCCATCTTCTGCATTGATCACACTGGGAGCTACAGACTGGAGCTGTTCCTACTTGGCCATCTTTCCCTCTGAGTGTTCTTGATGGAAACTAGCAGAAGCTTGGGTCAATGGAATACACTGGGATGCCAATATACCATAATTTTCTTTCGAAGATGTTTTTCCAGAAAAGACTCAGCATTGAAAGTTTCTAAAAGAAGAATTTCCCAAGAAATGACTTACTAACCTACTCGTCATCCAATTCTTAGCACATTTCAAATTTTTCATTAGATCATAGGACTATTGCTTTCTTTCTTTCTTAGCTTGTTAGCCTATTGGAGGTAACAGAGAAGAGTCATTAAAAGGGGAAGCCACTCTATTTGAGTAGCAGCTGGAACAAGCAAGCCATTTTCTTTATACCAGAAGGCAGTATTCTGGTTAGTAGCAACTCTTCCACTAACTGTGGTATTCTGGGGCCAGCTTGCTCTACTATCCTTAAATTATTTGCTTGCATAATAAATAAAATAAAAAGCATCTATCCTATGTCACTCTGTGGGCAGTGTTGTTATTACCTCTGTTGGAGTAGTTTCCTGAAATCTAAATATTTTTCAGTGTTAAATATCTTGGTACAAATACTTCAGATAGTCTCTTTTTTTTAGGGACTGCACTAATTCCAGGCATACTACACTGTTTACTGTAAGTATATTGTGAACTGTACAGTCCTTTCTTAGAAGGTCTTTTTCTAGCCCAGTAGCTATTGTGTTACGTTTTCCAGGATTATTTGGGATGTGATTGTTAAAAATTCAGATACCTCTATCTAAAAATAAAGGCCTATCAATGACAGATTTTATAAAGAAAATGTGGTACATTTATACCATGGAATACTATGTGGCCGTAAAACAGAATGAGATTATATCTTTTGCTGAATCATGGATGGAGCTGGAGGCCATTATCCTTAGCAAACACATACAGGAACAGAAAACCAAATACCACCTGTTTTTACTTACAGTGGGAGCTAAATGATGAGACCCTATGAACAAATACAAAGGGGGGAACAACAGACACTGGGGCCTACTCGAGGGTGGAGGGTGGGAGGAGGGAGATGAGCAGAAAAAATAACTATTGGGTACTATGCTTAGGACCTGGGTGACAAAATAATCTCTACAGTAAACTCCTGTGACATGAGTTTACCCAAGTAACAAATCTGCACATGTATCCCCAACCTAAAATAAAAGTAAAAAAAATTCAGATTCCTGGACCCCATCCTCCTAAATCAGAATGTCTGGGTTACAGCCAAGGAATCTGCATTTCTAGCATGTTCTCCATGTTTGAGAACCTCTGTTCTAGGACATATAGCAGCTAATTCCAGAGCAAAAATTCTCATTCTGGGCTTAGATTTTTTTTTAATACCTTGGTAGGGTAATTAGTTTTATTTTTTTTAAAAGAGACAGGGTCTCATGTTGCTGCCTAGGCTGGAGTGCAGTGGTTCAATCATGGCTCACTGCAGCCTCGAAGTTCTGGACTCAAGCGATTCTCCTGCCTCCACCTGCGAAGTAGCTGGGACCACGGGCATGCACCACCATGCCGGCTAATTCTGTAATTTTTTTTTTGTAGAGACAGTGTCTCACTATGTTGCCCAGGCTGGTCTTGAACTCCTGGGTTCAAGCAATCCTCCCACCTT